>NC_074669.1:39156184-39358684 GCF_029448725.1 Salvelinus fontinalis | reverse complement strand
TAGCCTTCCTCAGGGTATCTGGGTATGTAGCCTTCCTCAGGGTGTCTGGGTATGTAGTCTTCCTCATGGTGTCTGTGAGAGGGGAAAGATGGGTAGAGTGAAGAGTTGAATTAGAATACTAGACATGAACCTTCTTATGCCGGGATAAAGTTCAGCCATGTTGGTCAGGGAGTTGATCAGCCATGTTGGTCAGGGAGTTGGTCAGCCATGTCGGTCAGGGAGTTGATCAGCCATGTCGGTCAGGGAGTTGATCAGCCATGTCGGTCAGGGAGTTGATCAGCCATGTTGGTCAGGGAGTTGATCAGCCATGTTGGTCAGGGAGTTGATCAGCCATGTTGGTCAGGGAGTTGGTCAGCCATGTTGGTCAGGGAGTTGGTCAGCCATGTTGGTCAGGGAGTTGATCCGCCATGTCGGTCAGGGAGTTGATCCGCCATGTCGGTCAGGGAGTTGATCAGCCATGTTGGTCAGGGAGTTGATCAGCCATGTTGGTCAGGGAGTTGATCAGCCATGTTGGTCAGGGAGTTGGTCAGCCATGTTGGTCAGGGAGGTGATCAGCCATGTTGGTCAAGGGAGGTGATCAGCCATGTTGGTCAGGGAGTTGATCAGCCATGTTGGTCAGGGAGTTGATCAGCCATGTTGGTCAAGGAGGTGGTCAGCCATGTTGGTCAGGGAGGTGGTCAGCCATGTTGGTTAGGGAGTTGATCAGCCATGTTGGTCAGGGAGTTGGTCAGCCATGTTGGTCAGGGAGTTGGTCAGCCATGTTGGTCAGGGAATTGATCAGCTATGTTGGTCAGGGAGTTGGTCAGCCATGTTGGTCAGGGAATTGATCAGCCATGTTGGTCAGGGAATTGATCAGCCATGTTGGTCAGGGAGTTGATCAGCCATGTTGGTCAGGGAGGTGGTCAGCCATGTTGGTCAGGGAGGTGGTCAGCCATGTTGGTTAGGGAGTTGATCAGCTATGTTGGTCAGGGAGTTGGTCAGCCATGTTGGTCAGGGAGTTGGTCAGCCATGTTGGTCAGGGAGGTGATCAGCCATGTTGGTCAGGGAGGTGGTCAGCCATGTTGGTCAGGGAGTTGATCAGGGAGTTGGTCAGCCATGGTTTGCCAGCGCTGTGATAAAATATTGTGTAAAATAATGAACTTGAAGAATGTATATGCACTGAATGTTTGTTAGCTAGTTAGCCAGACAGATTCAGAGGAATGATTCCAATAATTGTTCAAATTAATTGTCAATATGCTGACGTTCTAGTCAAACAACGCTTTCAATCCAACAGCAATACACTGGCTGACATCAGACTTGGACAGGTTATAAATATAGGACTTGGACAGGTTATAAATATAGGACATGGACAGGTTATAAATATAGGACATGGACAGGTTGTAAATATAGGACTTGGACAGGTTAGACAGGTTATAAATATAGGACTTGGACAGGTTAGACAGGTTGTAAATATAGGACATGGACAGGTTGTAAATATAGGACTTGGACAGGTTATAAATATAGGACTTGGACAGGTTAGACAGGTTATAAATATAGGACTTGGACAGGTTGTAAATAAAGGACATGGACAGGTTGTACATATAGGACATGGACAGGTTATAAATATAGGACTTGGACAGGTTGTAAATATAGGACTTGGACAGGTTGTAAATATAGGACATGGACAGGTTATAAATATAGGACTTGGACAGGTTAGACAGGTTATAAATATAGGACTTGGACAGGTTGTAAATATAGGACTTGGACAGGTTATAAATATAGGACTTGGACAGGTTAGACAGGTTATAAATATAGGACTTGGACAGGTTGTAAATATAGGACTTGGACAGGTTATAAATATAGGACATGGACAGGTTATAAATATAGGACTTGGACAGGTTATAAATATAGGACTTGGACAGGTTAGACAGGTTATAAATATAGGACTTGGACAGGTTGTAAATATAGGACATGGACAGGTTATAAATATAGGACATGGACAGGTTATAAATATAGGACTTGGACAGGTTGTAAATATAGGACTTGGACAGGTTATAAATATAGGACATGGACAGGTTATAAATATAGGACTTGGACAGGTTAGACAGGTTGTAAATATAGGACATGGACAGGTTGTAAATATAGGACTTGGACAGGTTAGACAGGTTATAAATATAGGACTTGGACAGGTTATAAATAAAGGACATGGACAGGTTATAAATATAGGACTTGGACAGGTTGTAAATATAGGACATGGACAGGTTATAAATATAGGACTTGGACAGGTTAGACAGGTTATAAATATAGGACTTGGACAGGTTGTAAATATAGGACATGGACAGGTTATAAATATAGGACTTGGACAGGTTGTAAATATAGGACATGGACAGGTTATAAATATAGGACTTGGACAGGTTAGACAGGTTATAAATATAGGACATGGACAGGTTATAAATATAGGACATGGACAGGTTATAAATATAGGACTTGGACAGGTTGTAAATATAGGACATGGACAGGTTATAAATATAGGACTTGGACAGGTTAGACAGGTTATAAATATAGGACTTGGACAGGTTGTAAATATAGGACATGGACAGGTTATAAATATAGGACATGGACAGGTTATAAATATAGGACTTGGACAGGTTATAAATATAGGACATGGACAGGTTATAAATATAGGACTTGGACAGGTTATAAATATAGGACATGGACAGGTTATAAATATAGGACTTGGACAGGTTATAAATATAGGACATGGACAGGTTATAAATATAGGACTTGGACAGGTTATAAATATAGGACATGGACAGGTTATAAATATAGGACTTGGACAGGTTGTAAATACAGCAAGTATTGATATTTTATCATATAATAGCACCCACAGCTTTCCAAGAAACAAACATTTAGATATTTGTGGTCTGTTTACATATATTTTAAAGGCTATGTATAAAGAGAATTTGCATAAAACACATATAAACTGAATTTATAATTATATGATAATATTTTATGTTGACAATAATTATATTACACCATTTTTGATATGTCACATGACTTACTTTTACATTCTTACATAAGTAAAATCTGGATTATTTCTCTACTGCCATTCATCACAATTAGACTGGTTAGGATTTCTCCCTGACCAATATGGCTGCCATTTTCTCTCCAAACTTTAACTTTAAGGAATTATAAGTTTAGCCTCTAGTAATTGAATAGGATCTCTGTGGAAGAGTCAGTCAGTCAGTCTGGACGGAAGGGCAGGGGTGTGTGTTACGGGCGCTCACACGGGTTAGGGTACCAGGATGACATCACAGGTTAAACATCGCTCTCTCAACTGCAGCCATGCTGACCTCCCAGCTAACAACAAACATTCCCACAACTTTATAAAACGTTCCCTTAAGAGTCTCATTAGGCCATTAACGTTTTTATGGGAATGTCCCAGTGACGTGTAAAGACTGTTTCTAGGAGATCATTCCCTTACTGTCATTTTTATTTTATTTTTATAAAATTTAAATGTTATTTGTCACATGCTTCGTAAACAACAAAGCAGAGACATTTGTTTTAATAGAAAAATAATAACACAAGGAAAAAAATACACAATGAGTAACGAAAACTTGGCGATATACACGGGGTACAAGTTCCGAGTCGATGTGCAGCGGTTCGAGGTAAATGAGGTAGTACATATAGGTAAGGGAAAGTAACTAGGCAACAGGATAGATAATAAACAGTAGCAAAAGCGTATGTGATGAGTCAATAAAATTACTGCAAAAAGGGTCAAGATAGTCCGGGTAGCTATTTGGTTAACTACTAAAAAGTCTTATGACTTGGGGGGATAGAAGCTGTTCCGGGGTCCTGTTGGTTCCAGACTTGGCGCTCCGGTACCGCTTGCCGTGTGTTTTGAGGATCTGAGGGCCCATGAAGAATCTTTTCAACCTCCTGAGCGGGAAGAGGTGTTGTTGGGCCCTCTTCACGACTGTGTTGATGTGTGTGGACCATGATAGTTCCATAGTGATGTGGACACCGAGGAATCTACAGTAATAACAGCTGCTATAGGAATCTACAGTAATAACACCTGCTATAGGAATCTACAGTAATAACACCTGCTATAGGAATCTACAGTAATAACACCTGCTATAGGAATCTACAGTAATAACACCTGCTATAGGAATCTACAGTAATAACACCTGCTATAGGAATCTACAGTAATAACACCTGCTATAGGAATCTACAGTAATTACACCTGCTATAGGAATCTACAGTAATAACACCTGCTATAGGGGCCTACAGTAATAACACCTGCTATAGGAATCTACAGTAATAACACCTGCTATAGGAATCTACAGTAATAACACCTGCTATAGGAATCTACAGTAATAACACCTGCTATAGGAATCTACAGTAATAACACCTGCTATAGGAATCTACAGTAATAACACCTGCTATAGGAGTCTACAGTAAAAACACCTGCTATAGGGGCCTACGGTAATAACACCTGCTATAGGAATCTACAGTAATAACACCTGTTATAGGAATCTACAGTAATAACACCTGCTATAGGAATCTACAGTAATAACACCTGCTATAGGAATCTACTGTAATAACACCTGCTATAGGAATCTACAGTAATAACACCTGCTATAGGAATCTACAGTAATAACACCTGATATAGGAATCTACAGTAATAACACCTGCTATAGGAATCTACAGTAATAACACCTGCTATAGGAATCTACGGTAATAACACCTGCTATAGGAATCTACGGTAATAACACCTGCTATAGGAATCTACAGTAATAACACCTGCTATAGGAACCTACAGTAATAACACCTGCTATAGGAATCTACAGTAATAACACCTGCTATAGGAGTCTACAGTAATAACACCTGCGATTGGAATCTATAGTAATAACACCTGCTATAGGAATCTACGGTAATAACACCTGCTATAGGAATCTACAGTAATAACACCTGCTATAGGAATCTACAGTAATAACACCTGCTATAGGAATCTATAGTAATAACATCTGCTATAGGAATCTACAGTAATAACACCTGCTATAGGAATCTACAGTAATAACACCTGCTATAGGAATCTACAGTAATAACACCTGCTATAGGGGCCTACAGTAATAACACCTGCTATAGGAATCTACAGTAATAACACCTGTTATAGGAATCTACAGTAATTACACCTGCTATAGGAATCTACAGTAATTACACCTGCTATAGGAATCTACAGTAATAACACCTGCTATAGGAATCTACAGTAATTACACCTGCTATAGGAATCTACAGTAATAACACCTGCTATAGGAATCTACAGTAATAACACCTGCTATAGGGATCTACAGTAATAACACCTGCTATAGGAATCTACAGTAATAACACCTGCTATAGGAGTCTACAGTAATAACACCTGCGATAGGAATCTATAGTAATAACACCTGCTATAGGGGCCTACAGTAATAACACCTGCTATAGGAATCTACAGTAATAACACCTGCTATAGGAATCTACAGTAATAACACCTGCTATAGGAATCTACAGTAATAACACCTGCTATAGGAATCTACAGTAATAACACCTGCTATAGGAATCTACAGTAATAACACCTGCTATAGGAGTCTACAGTAATAACACCTGCTATAGGAATCTACAGTAATAACACCTGCTATAGGAGTCTACAGTAATAACACCTGCTATAGGAATACACAGTAAGAACACCTGCTATAGGAATCTACAGTAATAACACCTGCTATAGGGGCCTACAGTAATAACACCTGCTATAGGAATCTACGGTAATAACACCTGCTATAGGAATCTACAGTAATAACACCTGCTATAGGAATCTACAGTAATAACACCTGCTATAGGAGTCTACAGTAATAACACCTGCTATAGGAATCTACAGTAATAACACCTGCTATAGGAATCTACAGTAATAACACCTGCTATAGGGGCATACAGTAATAACACCTGCTATAGGAATCTACAGTAATAACAGCTGCTATAGGAATATACAGTAATAACACCTGCAATAGGGGACTACAGTAATAACACCTGCTATAGGAATCTACAGTAATAACACCTGCTATAGGAATCTACAGTAATAACACCTGCTATAGGAATCTACAGTAATAACACCTGCTATAGGAATCTACAGTAATAACACCTGCTATAGGGGCCTACAGTAATAACACCTGCTATAGGAATCTACGGTAATAACACCTGCTATAGGAATCTACAGTAATAACACCTGCTATAGGAATCTACAGTAATAACACCTGCTATAGGAATCTACGGTAATAACACCTGCTATAGGAATCTACAGTAATAACACCTGCTATAGGAATCTACAGTAATAACACCTGCTATAGGAGTCTACAGTAATAACACCTGCTATAGGAATCTACAGTAATAACACCTGCTATAGGAATCTACGGTAATAACACCTGCTATAGGAATCTACAGTAATAACACCTGCTATAGGAATCTACAGTAATAACACCTGCTATAGGAGTCTACAGTAATGACACCTGCTATAGGAATCTACAGTAATAACACCTGCTATAGGAATCTACAGTAATAACACCTGCTATAGGGGCATACAGTAATAACACCTGCTATAGGAATCTACAGTAATAACAGCTGCTATAGGAATATACAGTAATAACACCTGCAATAGGGGACTACAGTAATAACACCTGCTATAGGAATCTACAGTAATAACACCTGCTATAGGAATCTACAGTAATAACACCTGCTATAGGAATCTACAGTAATAACACCTGCTATAGGAATCTACAGTAATAACACCTGCTATAGGAGTCTACAGTAATAACACCTGCTATAGGAGACTACAGTAATAACATCTGCTATAGGAATCTACAGTAATAACACCTGTTATAGGAATCTACAGTAATAACACCTGCTATAGGAATCTACGGTAATAACACCTGCTATAGGAATCTACAGTAATAACACCTGCTATAGGAATCTACAGTAATAACACCTGCTATAGGAATCTACAGTAATAACACCTGCTATAGGAATCTACAGTAATAACACCTACTATAGGAGTCTACAGTAATAACACCTACTATAGGAATCTACAGTAATAACACCTGCTATAGGAGTCTACAGTAATTACACCTGCTATAGGAATCTACAGTAATAACACCTGCTATAGGAATCTACGGTAATAACACCTGCTATAGGAATCTACAGTAATAACACCTGCTATAGGAATCTACAGTAATAACACCTACTATAGGAATCTACAGTAATAACACCTACTATAGGAATCTATGGTAATAACACCTGCTATAGGAATCTACGGTAATAACACCTGCTATAGGAATCTACAGTAATAACACCTGCTATAGGAATCTACAGTAATAACACCTGCTATAGGAATCTACAGTAATAACACCTGCTATAGGAATCTACAGTAATAACACCTGCTATAGGAATCTACAGTAATAACACCTGCTATAGGAATCTACAGTAATAACACCTGCTATAGGAATCTACAGTAATAACACCTAATATAGGAATCTACAGTAATAACACCTGCTATAGGAATCTACAGTAATAACACCTGCTATAGGAATCTACAGTAATAACACCTACTATAGGAATCTACAGTAATAACACCTGCTATAGGAATCTACAGTAATAACACCTGCTATAGGGGCCTACAGTAATAACACCTGCTATAGGAATCTACAGTAATAACACCTGCTATAGGAATCTACAGTAATAACACCTGCTATAGGAATCTACAGTAATAACACCTGCTATAGGAATCTACAGTAATAACACCTGCTATAGGAATCTACAGTAATAACACCTGCTATAGGAATCTACAGTAATAACACCTGCTATAGGAATCTACAGTAATAACACCTGCTATAGGAATCTACAGTAATAACACCTGCTATAGGAATCTACAGTAATAACACCTGCTATAGGAATCTACAGTAATAACACCTGCTATAGGAATCTACAGTAATAACACCTGCTATAGGATTCTACAGTAATAACACCTGCTATAGGAATCTACAGTAATAACACCTGATATAGGAATCTACAGTAATAACACCTGCTATAGGAATCTATAGTAATAACACCTGATATAGGAATCTACAGTAATAACACCTGCTATAGGAATCTACAGTAATAACACCTGCTATAGGAATCTACAGTAATAACACCTGCTATAGGAATCTACTAATAACACCTGCTATAGGAATCTACAGTAATAACACCTGCTATAGGAATCTACAGTAATAACACCTGTTATAGGAATCTACAGTAATAACACCTGCTATAGGAATCTACAGTAATAACACCTGCTATAGGAATCTACTAATAACACCTGCTATAGGAATCTACTAATAACACCTGCTATAGGAATCTACGGTAATAACACCTGCTATAGGAATCTACAGTAATAACACCTGCTATAGGAATCTACAGTAATAACACCTGCTATAGGGGCCTACAGTAATAACACCTGCTATAGGAATCTACAGTAATAACACCTGCCATAGGAATCTACAGTAATAACACCTGCTATAGGGGCCTACAGTAATAACACCTGCTATAGGAATCTACAGTAATAACACCTGCTATAGGAATCTACAGTAATAACAACTGCTATAGGAATCTACAGTAATAACACCTGCTATAGGAATCTACAGTAATAACACCTGCTATAGGAATCTACAGTAATAACACCTGCTATAGGAATCTACAGTAATAACACCTGCTATAGGAATCTACAGTAATAACACCTGCCAAAGGAATCTACAGTAATAACACCTGCCAAAGGAATCTACTGTAATAACACCTGCTATAGGAATCTACGGTAATAACACCTGCTCTAGGAATCTACGGTAATAACACCTGCTATAGGAATCTACAGTAATAACACCTGCTATAGGAATCTACAGTAATAACACCTGCTATAGGAATCTACAGTAATAACACCTGCCAAAGGAATCTACAGTAATAACACCTGCTATAGGAATCTACCGTAATAACACCTGCTATAGGAATCTACGGTAATAACACCTGCTCTAGGAATCTACAGTAATAATACCTGCTATAGGAATCTACAGTAATAACACCTGCTATAGGAATCTACAGTAATAACACCTGCTATAGGAATCTACAGTAATAACACCTGCTATAGGAATCTACAGTAATAACACCTGCCAAAGGAATCTACAGTAATAACACCTGCTATAGGAATCTACAGTAATAACACCTGCTATAGGAATCTACAGTAATAACACCTGCTATAGGACTCTACAGTAATAACACCTGCTATCGGAATCTACAGTAATAACACCTGCTATAGGAATCTACAGTAATAACACCTGCTATAGGAATCTACAGTAATAACACCTGCTATAGGAATCTACAGTAATAACACCTGCTATAGGAATCTACAGTAATAACACCTGCTATAGGAATCTACAGTAATAACACCTGCTATAGGAATCTACAGTAATAACACCTGCTATAGGACTCTACAGTAATAACACCTGCTATAGGACTCTACAGTAATAACACCTGCTATAGGAATCTACAGTAATAACACCTGCTATAGGAATCTACAGTAATAACACCTGCTATAGGAATCTACAGTAATAACACCTGCTATAGGAATCTACAGTAATAACACCTGCTATAGGAATCTACAGTAATAACACCTGCTATAGGAATCTACGGTAATAACACCTACTATAGGAATCTACAGTAATACTCACACTCTCAGAATAGTGTTTTTCTTCTACAGTAATAACACCTGCTCAGACAGACAGACGGCTATTTTTCCTGACATTTCCTCCCTCACTGTTCTCTTCTTTGTTCGGAGCAGTGTGAGGAGGAGTGTGAGGAGGAGTGTGAGGAGGAGTGTGAGGAGGAGGAGTGTGAGAAGGAGTGTGAGGAGGAGTGTGAGAAGGAGCAGTGTGAGGAGCAGTGTGAGGAGGAGCAGTGTGAGGAGGAGCAGTGTGAGGAGGAGCAGTGTGAGGAGGAGGAGGAGTGTGAGGAGGAGGAGTGTGAGGAGGAGCAGTGTGAGGAGGAGCAGTGTGAGGAGGAGTAGGAGTGTGAGAAGGAGTGTGAGGAGGAGTTGGGAGAATTTTTGTGGAGCAGTGTGAGGAGGAGGAGTGTGAGGAGGAGGAGTGTGAGGAGGAGTTGGGAGAATTTTTGTGGAGCAGTGTGAGGAGGAGGAGCAGTGTGAGGAGGAGCAGTGTGAGGAGGGGCAGTGTGAGGAGCAGTGTGAGGAGCAGTGTGAGGAGCAGCAGTGTGAGGAGGAGGAGCAGTGTGAGGAGGAGTGTGAGGAGGAGTTGGGAGAATTTTTGTGGAGCAGTGTAACTATTTTGAGTTGCAGACGGAGCTTTGTGGACGGAGTTTTGCTGCGTTGTTGAGGGCAAAATCTAAATGTCAGTTTTGCGTTCCAGCTGCGGTGGAGCGCTACCCAGCCCCGACCGAGCGGAGCGGAGCAGGTGCCTACTAAAAACAATAGCGCAACCAGCAATCACCCTCATGCCCAGACCGTCAGCCCAGCTCAGAACAGCGCAGCACTGCCAAGCCCAATACAGATCACAACAGCCTACCCCAACCCAGCTAGCACAGGGCCAGCCCAAGCTAAACTAAACCCAGCCAAGCCTAGCACAATCTAGCCCCAGCCTAACACAGCCCTGCCTCAGCATAGCCCAGTCCAGCCCTGCCCAGCTCTGCCTATAGCACATCATAGACCCAGCCTAACCAGCCTAGTCCCAGCCTAGCCATCCTAGCCCCAGCCTAACTAGCCTAGTCCCAGCCTAACCAGCCTAGGCCCAGCCTATCCAGCCTAGTCCCAGCCTAACCAGCCTAGTCCCAGCCTAGTCCCAGTTTAGCCATCCTAGTCCCAGCCTAACCAGCCTAGTCCCAGCCTAGTCCCAGTCTAACCAGCCTAGTCCCAGCCTAGTCCCAGCCTAGCACAGCCTAGTCCCAGCCTAGCCCCAGCCAGCACAGCTTCAGCCTAGCATGGCCTAACCCAGCCTAACCCAGCCTAGCATGGCCTAACTCAGCCTAACACAGCCTAGCATGGCCTAACCCAGCCTAGCATGGCCTAACCCAGCCTAGCATGGCCTAACCCAGTCTAACACAGCCTAGCATGGCCTAACCCAGCCTAACACAGCCTAGCATGGCCTAACCCAGCCTAACCCAGCCTAGCATGGCCTAACCCAGCCTAACACAGCCTAGCATGGCCTAACCCAGCCTAACACAGCCTAGCATGGCCTAACCCAGCCTAACACAGCCTAGCATGGCCTAACCCAGCCTAACACGGCCTAGCATGGCCTAACCCAGCCTAACACAGCCTAGCATGGCCTAACCCAGCCTAACACGGCCTTGCATGGCCTAACCCAGCCTAACCCAGCCTAGCATGGCCTAACCCAGCCTAACACAGCCTAGCATTGCCTAACCTAGCCTAACACAGCCTAGCATGGCCTAACCCAGCCTAACACAGCCTAGCATGGCCTAACCCAGCCTAACACAGCCTAGCATGGCTTAACCCAGCCTAACCCAGCCTAGCATGGCCTAACCCAGCCTAACACAGCCTAGCATGGCCTAACCCAGCCTAACCCAGCCTAGCATGGCCTTACCCAGCCTAACCCAGCCAAATCCAGCCTAGCATGGCCTAACCCAGTCTAACACAGCCTAGCATGGCCTAACCCAGCCAAATCCAGCCTAGCATGGCCTAACCCAGTCTAACACAGCCTAGCATGGCCTAACCCAGCCTAACACAGCCTAGCATGGCCTAACCCAGCCTAACCCAGCCAAATCCAGCCAGCCATGGCTGCCCATGTGGACACGTTCTCTCTGCTACGTGGGAACCTTCCAGAACATTCAACACACAGCAGCTAGTTGTTTGTTGTTCTCTCTGTCATACCATGACCATGGTGTTTGTTTATGTTTGGGAGTCATTTCGTTGACATGATACAATCTTTGTTTTGTCTGAATGTTTTTGATGTGTTTACAAAGTATTTATCACTCTGGAATTATTCATTTTAGGGCACAAAATTATAAAAAACGTGTTATTTTGTGAAAATTTCCCTGAGCCTCTTTTTGCCATTAAAATGCTCAGTCTGATCGTGTTGATACAAATATAAATATATTTACATAAACAGCCCTGATTGGCCGATAGGACCGTATAGACTCTGGAGCCTACCCCGCCTACCCCTTCAAAGTAGAGGGATACATATGCAAATATATATGACTGGTCATTGGTCAGAAAAATCCGATCAGATTATGATGTCATGATGTGGGCCAAAAACTCCCTTCCACCTGAACAGGCTGAAATTCCAGGCATTTTTTTTTTCTTATCAAAAAGCTTTCTGGAAATGTCTTTTCTTTTTTACTAGAAAAATCAAGTTTTAGACCGGACTGACCCTTTAAGAACAGTCCAGATGAAACGATGAGAGATATTATATAGGTTACATTTATTTAAAAATTAAATAATGCATTTTTTTCTTTCTTGGCCTTTACATTTCTCATTAAATCTGTATGATGCGGTCATTTTTATTTGTCCTTATTTGTTCTTTTGAACTCGGCTGTGCTACTGATTAAGACGCTGACGTAATTGTCATTTACGGTAAAAGTGTAAAGTGGCAGTAATGGGAGGTTGAGTATCCACTCCCACTGAAACCGTCTGACAGACTAGGCCTTTATTAAAGGACCACAGCTGCTCCCACGTATCTACACCGCTGCGTTTAATCTCAGTGGAGGGGCCACGTTCTGGCTGGACCGTTCAGGCACGCCCAGAAAAGTACAAAACAATTATGTCTTCAAAGTGGTATGTTCTGAAAACTATAGCCATGTCCAATAACATCCTCCAGCTAGGATTCAGGTTGTTTCTGAAGAGCTGGCTTTGGGAGCTTGTAGGATATTAAACACACACACTTTACTTTCTCAATTACTTTCAGTTCATTTAGTTAATTGAATAATCTTATAATCTATAATCTGCCTGCCTGTCTCCTCTTCAGAATGCTGCCTGCCCGTCTCCTCTTCAGAATGCTGCCTGCCCGTCTCCTCTTCAGAATGCTGCCTGTCTCCTCTTCAGAATGCTGCCTGCCCATCTCCTCTTCAGAATGCTGCCTGCCCGTCTCTACTTCAGAATGCTGCCTGCCCGTCTCCTCTTCAGAATGCTGCCTGCCCGTCTCCTCTTCAGAATGCTGCCTGCCCGTCTCCTCTTCAGAATGCTGCCTGCCCGTCTCCTCTTCAGAATGCTGCCTGGCCGTCTCCTCTTCAGAATGCTGCCTGCCCGTCTCCTCTTCAGAATGCTGCCTGCCCGTCTCCTCTTCAGAATGCTGCCTGCCCGTCTCCTCTTCAGAATGCTGCCTGCCCGTCTCCTCTTCAGAATGCTGCCTGCCCGTCTCCTCTTCAGAATGCTGCCTGGCCGTCTCCTCTTCAGAATGCTGCCTGCCCGTCTCTACTTCAGAATGCTGCCTGCCTGTCTCCTTTTCAGAATGCTGCCTGCCCGTCTCCTCTTCAGAATGCTGCCTGGCCGTCTCCTCTTCAGAATGCTGCCTGGCCGTCTCCTCTTCAGAATGCTGCCTGGCCGTCTCCACTTCAGAATGCTGCCTGCCCGTCTCCTCTTCAGAATGCTGCCTGCCCGTCTCCTCTTCAGAATGCTGCCTGCCCGTCTCTACTTCAGAATGCTGCCTGTCTCCTCTTCAGAATGCTGCCTACCCGTCTCCTCTTCAGAATGCTGCCTGTCTCCTCTTCAGAATGCTGCCTGTCTCCTCTTCAGAATGCTGCCCGTCTCCTCTTCAGAATGCTGCCCGTCTCCTCTTCAGAATGCTGCCTGCCCGTCTCTACTTCAGAATGCTGCCTGCCCGTCTCCTCTTCAGAATGCTGCCTGCCCGTCTCCTCTTCAGAATGCTGCCTGCCCGTCTCCTCTTCAGAATGCTGCCTGGCCGTCTCCTCTTCAGAATGCTGCCTGCCCGTCTCCACTTCAGAATGCTGCCTGGCCGTCTCCACTTCAGAATGCTGCCTGCCCGTCTCCTCTTCAGAATGCTGCCTGCCCGTCTCCTCTTCAGAATGCTGCCTGCCCGTCTCCACTTCAGAATGCTGCCTGGCCGTCTCCACTTCAGAATGCAGCCTGCCCGTCTCCTCTTCAGAATGCTGCCCGTCTCCTCTTCAGAATGCTGCCTGCCCGTCTCCTCTTCAGAATGCTGCCTGCCCGTCTCTACTTCAGAATGCTGCCTGCCCGTCTCCTCTTCAGAATGCTGCCTGCCCGTCTCCTCTTCAGAATGCTGCCTGCCCGTCTCCTCTTCAGAATGCTGCCTGCCCGTCTCCTCTTCAGAATGCTGCCCGTCTCCTCTTCAGAATGCTGCCTGCCCGTCTCCTCTTCAGAATGCTGCCTGCCCGTCTCCACTTCAGAATGCTGCCTGGCCGTCTCCACTTCAGAATGCTGCCTGCCCGTCTCCTCCTCAGAATGCTGCCCGTCTCCTCTTCAGAATGCTGCCTGCCCGTCTCCTCTTCAGAATGCTGCCTGCCCGTCTCCTCTTCAGAATGCTGCCTGTCTCCACTTCAGAATGCTGCCTGGCCGTCTCCACTTCAGAATGCTGCCTGCCCGTCTCTACTTCAGAATGCTGCCTGCCCGTCTCCTCTTCAGAATGCTGCCTGCCCGTCTCCTCTTCAGAATGCTGCCTGGCCGTCTCCTCTTCAGAATGCTGCCTGGCCGTCTCCTCTTCAGAATGCTGCCTGGCCGTCTCCTCTTCAGAATGCTGCCTGGCCGTCTCCTCTTCAGAATGCTGCCTACCCGTCTCTACTTCAGAATGCTGCCTGGCCGTTTCCACAAAGAGAAACTCCAAGCATTCTCCCTTCCTCCTCCTCTTTCCCTCCCTCCCAGATGGCAGGCAGACTAGCTGTTTCTCAAATGGCACACTATTCCCTACCTAGAGCACTACATTTGACCAGAGCTCAGTGGGGTTCCTGGTCAACAGTAGCTCACTATAAAGGGAACAGAATGCAATTTGGAACGGAACACTATCCTACTAGCTACATCAAAGTCCTCTATCATTTACTACTGGACTATATCCAGTCCACAGAGAGAGAGAATGGGGAGATTACAAATAATTGCACGGGCTGCATCTCAATCCACCACATCCTCCTTTTTCGGCCGTCCGCATCTGCAGTGGAAGGTGGCTGGGCCACAGCAGTGTTTGTCAGACCAGGAGACATCCCATCTGCAGTGGAAGGTGGCTGGGCCACAGCAGTGTTTGTCAGACCAGGAGACATCCCATCTGCAGTGGAAGGTGGCTGGGCCACAGCAGTGTTTGTCAGAGCAGGAGACATCCCATCTGCAGTGGAAGGTGGCTGGGCCACAGCAGTGTTTGTCAGACCAGGAGACATCCCATCTGCAGTGGAAGGTGGCTGGGCCACAGCAGTGTTTGTCAGACCAGGAGACATCCCATCTGCAGTGGAAGGTGGCTGGGCCACAGCAGTGTTTGTCAGAGCAGGAGACATCCCATCTGCAGTGGAAGGTGGCTGGGCCACAGCGGTGTTTGTCAGACCAGGAGACATCCCGAAAAATCGTTCTTCTTATAAAAACGTCTGTAGTGTCTGAACGGTTTGCCGTGGAAAGGGGAGAGTCTCACAAACATACCGGTGTTGTCCGTTTTGCTCTATGACCCTCACAAGCGTCACTGGACTCGTCTGAAGTCCGTAACGCTGATGTGACAACTTCTGTCTGTAGCGTCCAAATCGTTTGAGCTACAAACTAAATTTGACCCCACTATGGAAAGAGAAGACTCTTACGAACACGATGTATGGGGGTAGTTTTGTGCTAATAAAAGTAAGGGGTAAAATATGTGTAAAAATATATATATATATTTCCTGATTTTTTTTATATATGTAGAATATGTCGACACCCCTTTAAATAAGTGGATTCGGCTATTTCAGCCACACCCATCGCTGACAGGTGTATAAAATCCAGCACACAGCCATACAATCTCCATAGACAAACATTGGCAGTAGAATGGCCTTACTGAAGAACTCAGTGACTTTCAACGCGGCACCGTCATAGGATGCCACCTTTCCATCAAGTCAGTTCATCACATTTCTGCCCTGCTAGAGCTGCACCGGTCAACTGTAAGTGCTGTTATTGTGAAGTGGAAACGTTTAGGAGCAACAACGGCTCAGCCGTGAAGTGGTAGGCCACACAAGCTCACAGAACGGGACCGCCGTGTGCTGAAGTGCGTAGAGCGTAAAAATCGTCTGTCATCAGTTGCAACACTTACTATCGAGTTCCAAACTGTCTCTGGAAACAACGTCAGCACAAGAACTGTTTGTCGGGAGCTTCATGAAATGGGTTTCCATGGCCGAGCAGCCGCGCACAAGCCTAAGATCACCATGACATATACGAAGCGTCGGCTGGAGCTTGGCATTGCGCATGGTGGAGTGGTGTAAAGCTCGCCGCCATTGGACTCTGGAGCAGTGGAAACACATTCTCTGGAGTGATGAATCACGCTTCACCATCTGGCAGTCCGAAGGACAAATCTGGGTTTGGCGGATGCCAAGAGAGCCTGTCCCAAATGTATAGTGGCAACTGTAAAGTTTGGTGGTGGAGGGGCTGTTTTTCATGGTTCAGGCTAGGCCCCTTAGTTCCAGTGAAGGGAAATCTTAATGCTACAGCATACAACTACATTATAGACGATTCTGCGCTTCCAACTTTGTGGCAGCAGTTTGGGGAAGGCCCTTTCCAGTTTTAGCATGACAAAGCCCCCGTGCACAAATCGAGGTCCATACAGAAATGGTTTATTGAGAGCAGTATGGAAGTACATGACTGGCCTGCCCAGAGCCCTGACCTCAACCCCATCGAACACCTTAGGGATGAACTAGAACACCGAATGTTCAGGCCTAATCGCCCGACATCAGTGCCTGACCTCATTAATGCTCTTGTGGCTGAATGGTAGCAAGTCCCCGCAGCAATGTTCCAACATCTAGTGGAAAGCCTTCCCAGAAGAGTGGAGGCTGTTATAGCAGCAATGTTCCAACATCTAGTGGAAAGCCTTCCCAGAAGAGTGGAGGCTGTTGTAGCAGCAATGTTCCAACATCTAGTGGAAAGCCTTCCCAGAAGAGTGCAGGCTGTTATAGCAGCAATGTTCCAACATCTAGTGGAAAGCCTTCCCAGAAGAGTGGAGGCTGTTGTAGCAGCAATGTTCCAACATCTAGTGGAAAGCCTTCCTAGAAGAGTGGAGACTGTTATAGCAGCAATGTTCCAACATCTAGTGGAATTCCTTCCCAGAAGAGTGGAGGCTGTCACAGCAAAAAATCATCAGAAAATGATGTCATGGCTTTAGAAGCTTCTGATAGGCTAATTGACATCATTTGAGTCAATTGGAGGTGTACCTGTGAATGTATTTCAAGGCCTATCTTCAAACTCAATGCATCTTTGCTTGACATTATGGGAAAATAAAAAGAAATCAGCCAAGACCTCAGAAAAAGAATTGTAGACCTCCACAAGTCTTGTTCATCCTTGGGAGCAATTTCCAAACGCCTGAAGGTACCACGTTCATCTGTACAAACAATAGTACGCAAGTATAAACACAATGGGACCACGCAGCCGTCATACCGCTCAGGAAGTTCTGTCTCCTAGAGATGAACGTACTTTGGCGCGAAAGTGCAAATCAATCCCAGACCAACAGCAAAGGACCTTTGTGAAGATGCTGGAGGAAACAGGTACAAAAGTATCTATATCCACAGTAAAACGAGTCCTATATCGACAATACCTGAAAGGCCGCTCAGCAAGGAAGAAGCCACTGCTCCAAAACCACCATGAAAAAGCCAGACAACGGTTTGCAACTGCACTTGGGGACAAATATCGTACTTTTTGGAGAAATGTCCTCTGGTCTGATGAAACTAAAATAGAACTGTTTGGCCATAATGACCATCGTTATGTTTGGAGGGAAAAAGGGGAGGCTTGCAATCCGAAGAACACCATCCCAAACGTAAAACACGAGGGTGGCAGCATCATGTTGTGGGGGTGCTTTGCTGCAGGAGGGACTGGTGTACTTCACAAAATAGATGGCATCGTGAGGTAGGAAAATGATGTGGATATATTGAAGCAACATCACAAGACATCAGTCAGGAAGTTAAAGCTTGGTCGCAAATGGGTCTTCCAAATGGACAATGACCCCAAGCATACTTCCAAAGTTGTGGCAAAATGGCTTTAAGACAACAAAGTCAATATATTGGAGTGGCCATCACAAAGCCCTGACCTCAATCCTATAGAACATGTGTGGGCAAAACTGAAAAAGCGTGTGAGAGCAAGGAGGCCTACAAACCTGACTCAGTTACACCAGCTCTGTCAGGAGGAATGGGCCAAAATTCACCAAACTGGGAAGCTTGTGGGAAGCTTGTGGAAGGCTACCCAAAACATTTGACCCAAGTTAAACAATTTAAAGGCAATGATACCAAATACGAATTGGGTGTATGTAAACTTCTGACCCACTGGGAATGTGATGAAAGAAATACAAGCTAAGCCCCTGCTCTGGTGTGTAGCGGACGCTGCAGAATCCAGATCGAACTTTGATATACAGGAAGCTTAGCTCTATTGAACTGGCTTAAATAGAGGAAAGAGCCTTCATGCCAGCAACAAACCCAGAAGCTACACATGTATAGCTGACCAAATGATGGAAGACAAGCAATGTCATTTTGTATTGTATAAAGTGAGCGTGGAAGAGGTGAATTATTATTATTGTGTATCAACAATGACAAGCCGCCCGGGTCTGACAACTTGGACGGAAAATGACAGAGGATGATAGCGGACGATATTCCCACTCCTATTGGCCATCTCTTCAATCTAAGCCTATTAGAAAGTATTTGCCCGTAGGGAAGGACATTCAACATGCACGGCACTGACACAAATGACTGATCATTGGCTGAGAGAAATTGACAATAAAAACGATGGTGGGAGCTGTTAGATTTCAGTGCGGCTTTTGATATTATTGATCATAGTCTGCTGCTGGAAAAACTTACATGTTATGGTATGTGTTATGGCTTTACACCCCCTGCTATAATGTGGATAAAGAGTTACCTGTCTAACAGAATACAGAGGGTGTTCTTTAATGGAAGCCTCTCCAACATAATCCAGTTGGAATCAGGAATTCCCCAGGGCAGCTGTCTAGGCCCCTTGCTTTTTTCAATCATTACTAACGACATGCCACTGACTTTGAGTAAAGAGTATTAGTTTCAGAATGGGTGGCAAGGAATAAGTTATAAGTTATATTTCAAAAGCATTGTATTTGTAACATAGATGCAGGGAGTCAGGAAGCAAGTGCAATTAGTGAGTTTAATGATGAAGCATCTCAACATGGGAACATAAATAATATTGCCTGGTGGGTGATAACAACGGTGATATACACTGCTCAAAAAAATAAAGGGAACACTAAAATAATACATCCTAGATCTGAATGAATGAAATATTCTTATTAAATACTTTTTTGTTTACATAGTTGAATGTGCTGACAACAAAATCACACAAAAAATTATTAATGGAAATCAAATTTATCAACCCATGGAGGTCTGGATTTGGAGTCACACTCAAAATTAAAGTGGAAAACCACACTACAGGCTGATCCAACTTTGATGTAATGTCCTTAAAACAAGTCAAAATGAGTCTCAGTAGTGTGTGTGGCCTCCACGTGCCTGTATGACCTCCCTACAACGCCTGGGCATGCTCCTGAAGAGATGGCGGATGGTCTCCTGAGGGATCTCCTCTCAGACCTGGACTAAAGCATCCGCCAACTCCTGGACAGTCTGTGGTGCAACGTGGCGTTGGTGGATGGAGCGAGACATGATGTCCCAGATGTGCTCAATTGGATTCAGGTCTGGGGAACGGGCGGGCCAGTCCATAGCATCAATGCCTTCCTCTTGCAGGAACTGCTGACACACTCCAGCCACATGAGGTCTAGCATTGTCTTGCATTAGGAGGAACCCATCTGGTCTCACAAGGGGTCTGAGGATCTCATCTCGGTGGCAGTGTGTCACCTAATGGCAGTGTGTCACCTAATGGCAGCACACCTAATGGCAGTGTGCGGCCCCCCAAAGAAATGCCACCCCACACCATGACTGACCCACCGCCAAACCGGTCATGCTGGAGGATGTTGCAGGCAGCAGAACGTTCTCCACGGTGTCTCCAGACTCTGTCACGTCTGTCACATGTGCTCAGTGTGAACCTGCTTTCATCTGTGAAGAGCACAGGGCGCCAGTGGCGAATTTGCCAATCTTGGTGTTCTCTGGCAAATGCCAAACATCCTGCACGGTGTTGGGCTGTAAGCACAACCCCCACCTGTGGACGTCGGGCCCTCATACCACCCTCATGGAGTCTGTTTCTGACCGTTTGAGCAGACACATGCACATTTGTGGCCTGCTGGAGGTCATTTTGCAGGGCTCTGGCAGTGCTCCTCCTGCTCCTCCTTGTACAAAGGCGGAGGTAGCGGTCCTGCTGCTGGGTTGTTGCCCTCCTACGGCCTCCTCCACGTCTCCTGATGTACTGGCCTGTCTCCTGGTAGCGCCTCCATGCTCTGGACACTACGCTGACAGACACAGCAAACCTTTTGCCACAGCTCGCATTGATGTGCCATCCTGGATGAGCTGCACTACCTGAGCCACTTGTGTGGGTTGTAGACTCCGTCTCATGCTACCACTAGAGTGAAAGCACCGCCAGCATTCAAAAGTGACCAAAACATCAGCCAGGAAGCATAGGAAATGAGAAGTGGTCTGTGGTCACCACCTGCAGAACCACTACTTTTTTGGGGATGTCTTGCTAATTGCCTATAATTTCCACCTTTTGTCTATTTCATTTGCACAACAGCATGTGAAATGTATTGTTAATCAGTGTTGCTTCCTAAATGGACAGTTTGATTTCACAGAAGTGTGATTGACTTGGAGTTACATTGTGTTGTTTAAGTGTTCCCTTTATTTTTTTGAGCAGTGTATAAAGGGGAAGTTATCAGGGAGGTGATGAAGTCCAGGTGTGTCTAATGAGGTGGAGGTGTACCTAATGAGGTGCAGGTGTGCCTAATGAGGTCCAGGTGTGCCTAATGAGGTCCAGGTGTGCCTAATGAGGTGCAGGTGTGCCTAATGAGGTGCAGGTGTTCCTAATGAGGTCCAGGTGTGCCTAATGAGGTGCAGGTGTGCCTAATGAGGTGCAGGTGTGTCTAATGAGGTCCAGGTGTGCCTAATGAGGTGCAGGTGTGCCTAATGAGGTGCAGGTGTGCCTAATGAGGTGCAGGTGTGCCTAATGAGGTGTAGGTGTACCTAATGAGGTCCAGGTGTGCCTAATGACGTCCAGGTGTGCCCAATGAGGTCCCGATGTTCCTAATGAGGTGCAGGTGTGTCTAATGAGGTCCAGGTGTGCCTAATGAGGTGCAGGTGTGCCTAATGAGGTCCAGGTGTGCATAATGAGGTCCAGGTGTGCCTAATGAGGTGCAGGTGTGCCTAATGAGGTGCAGGTGTGCCTAATGAGGTGCAGGTGTGCCTAATGAGGTGCAGGTGTGCCTAATGAGGTCCAGGTGTACCTAATGAGGTCCATGTGTGCCTAATGAGGTCCAGGTGTGCCTAATGAGGTGCAGGTGTGCCTAATGAGGTCCAGGTGTGCGTAATGAAGGTTGCCAAGTGTGCCTAATGAGGTGCAGGTGTGTCTAATGAGGTGCAGGTGTGCCTAATGAGGTCCAGGTGTGCGTAATGAAGGTTGCCAAGTGTGCGTAAGGATGGGTTTTATATAACCTTGATTTATTATAACAACCATGTTGTAGCCAATAATTAATTTATACACTAGATGACTGACAGGGGGCAATGTGTTGATGCCACAGGGCCTCCATCTTGGTACTCCTCCTCAAATGTAAAAAATATGTTGGAAGCTATAGAAAGGAATTTATTAATGTCTACATGTTTTTTGTGAGGTAAACATTTAAAACAAATATGTATATAAAAACATTTTCTTTATCTTTTTTTTTTTTAAAGTTATAATGTTACTGTCCCCTCCAACTATAACAACAACAAAAAAATTACTGAAATACATGTTTGTCCTTAAAACATTGAATTGAAATGCTGTTGAATTCCTTTCATTCCTTTGGAGGACTGTTCCTAATGGGGAGTGCCAATATGGCTGACTGGTGGCGTCAAAGCCAATGGCCAATACATATCATCAGCAATGCAGGGTTTATACTGTATACATCATTGACTGTAGTGTAATTTAATCATTATTATGTTAAGTAGATGTTTTATGTTAAGTATTTGAATACCCTAAATAAACTATTGTTTTCACTTACTAAATTATAGAAAAAAGATTACAATGTTATATCTGCTGTCTCTCTCTCTCTCGCCCCCCCCCCCCCCACCCCCCTCTGTCTCTGTCTCTGTCTCTGCTTCCGTATCTGAGAGGGAGGAATAACCAGCTGGTCCCACTACCCCTATATATTAGCAAGCAGAACATGCTTCACCTTCAATGAAATCTGAGAACGGGGACGATTGGCTGTCGATCCAGAGATCTTCTCAGATCTGAGCTGCTGTCCTCAACGCTATTACGCTATTACATCGAACTGGGAGGTGGGAGCCCTTATTCACTCAACCGAGAAAGAGAGAGAGAGAGAGAGAGAGAGAGAGAGAGAGGCAGAGAGAGAGAGAGCAGAACAACTTTGATAGGATATCAACTTGTAACTTTTAAATGAGCAGTGCATGACGCGCATAGAGCACGTCGCACTAACCAGGAGCAGAGCGCAATACTCTTCAGTCGGCTACAACCTCCTCTTTCTTTCTATTATAATATATAGGAGTATTTCTTTCTTCATTCCCTTCTTGTCTTTATTTCTTTCTTTCAGTGAGTGTCGAGTTTCTCATGAGATTATATACGTTTTCGAACCGGTTGATGCCACCCATTTTCACACATAAGACGACTTGGGAAACGCGTTCTGCGCGACAACTTTTCACCAGCAAGTTCTTCTGAAAGTGTCCATCACTAGCTTCCTCTCACTGGGACCATGGCGATCTGTCCGCGGTTACTGCTGCTGCTCGGATGGAGCTATCTATGCGGTGGATATTGCGCGATGTTGAAAGATCATTTCACAGATTTAAAAATTAAAGGTACATCTGGGCACTCTGGTGCGGCCCGGGGGGACAAAGACCGCTCAGAGAAGGACGAGCACGACCTACTTTTACAGGATACTATGACGGAACACATGCAGATGCTTTACGACCAATACAACCGTGCAGGATTTCCTTTCCAGGACGGGAATACGGTCCGGAGCTTTAAAGCGCGCTGGGGTATGTACATGATGTATCCGTACAGCGACTGCGTATTTTAACGCACCATAAAGCAACCCTCATACTACCATAGTATGGGCTATAGGGTTTCTAGACAGTCATGTAAGAGTGTAGTTTCATGATTTTATTGATAGTTATTCAACTGTTCTGTGTTGTATAGTTTGGACTAGGTTGAAGCACCTGTTGATCCAAAACCTATCCAATGCCTGCTTCACCTGTTGATCCAAAACCTATCCAATGCCTGCTTCACCTGTTGATCCAAAACCTATCCAATGCCTGCTTCACCTGTTGATCCAAAACCTATCCACCGTCTGCTTCACCTGTTGATCCAAAACCTATCCAAAGCCTGCTTCACCTGTTGATCCAAAACCTATCCAAAGCCTGCGTCACCTGTCGATCCAAAACCTATCCAATGCCTGCTTCACCTGTTGATCCAAAACCTATCCAAAGCCTGCTTCACCTGTTGATCCAAAACCTATCCAAAGCCTGCTTCACCTGTTGATCCAAAACCTATCCACCGTCTGCTTCACCTGTTGATCCAAAACCTATCCAAAGCCTGCTTCACCTGTTGATCCAAAACCTATCCAATGCCTGCTTCACCTGTTGATCCAAAACCTATCCAATGCCTGCTTCACCTGTTGATCCAAAACCTATCCAATGCCTGCTTCACCTGTTGATCCAAAACCTATCCAATGCCTGCTTCACCTGTTGCTTAGTACGGAAATGATTCAGACGAACACGATTTCAAGCCCGTTACACATTTATACATGACAATGCGACTGGTAAAAAAAAATCCGTCTTTGTGTGTTAAATCTGCATAATCTTTTTTTAATGAAGGTTATGTATTTAAATGTATGGACTAAAGACGGCTGTTGTGGCCTGTTTAAATCTTACATATAACTGTTTTGACATTCAAGAGGCCGTTATGTAGTTATCGCTGTAGCTACACTGAGTGTACAAAACATTAGGAACCACCCTCCTAATATTGCATTGCACTCCCTTTTGGCCCCCAGAACAGCCTCAATTCGTAGGGGGCATGGACTCTACAAGGTGTTTGAAAGCGTTCCACAGGGATCCTGGCTCATGTTGACTCCAATGCTTCACACAGTTGTGTCAAGTTGGCTGGATGTCCTTTGGGTGGTGGACCGTTCTTGATACACACAGGAAACTGTTGACGGTGAAAAACCCAGCAGCGTTGCAGTTCTTGACACAAACGCCTGGTACCTATTACCATAGCCCGTTCAAAGGCACTTAAATATTTGGTCTTGCCCATCCACCCTCTGAATGGCACACATACACAATCAATGTATCAAATGTCTCAAGACTTAAAAATCCTTCTTTAACCTGTCTCCTCCCCTTCATTTACACTGATTGAAGTGGATTTAGTGACATCAGTAAGGGATCATAGCTTTCACCTGGATTCACCTGGTAAATTTAGCTTACAATTGGCTCATTCCTCCCCCCTCCTCTCCCCTGTAACTATTCCCCAGGTCGTTGCTGTAAATGAGAACGTGTTCTCAGTCAACTTACCTGGTAAAATAAGGGTACTCCTTAATTTATGTCATGGAAAGAGCAGGTGTTCCTAATGTTTTGTACACTCAATGTATATAACCACTAATATGATAGCCCTACCATCTCTTCCCACAGCAGTAGGATTATATTTACGCCTGCAGCCATGTAGAACCCATAGTTAGAGGACGTAACATTGTATCTGTGCCATTATAGCGTCTGTGAGAGCATTGGCAGCGCCAATGAGGCCATCTCCATTTTGAGATAGTCAATTTTCTTCTTCTACTACTTCTATGAGTTGGCAAACAAACTGAAAGGGTGCATATCGCCACCTAGAGGAGTGTTGTTTGAACAGGCCTGAAGCCAAGGTTGGTGACGTACTGCCATCTGGAGCGGTGTTGTTTGAACAGGCCTGAAGCCAAGGTTGGTGACGTACCGCCATCTAGAGGAGTGTTGTTTGAACAGGCCTAAAGCCAAGGTTGGTGATGTACTGCCACCTAGAGGGGTGTTGTTTGAACAGGCCTGAAGCCAAGGTTGGTGACGTACTGCCACCTAGAGCGGTGTTGTTTGAACAGGCGTGAAGCCAAGGTTGGTGATGTACCGCCACCTAGAGCGGTGTTGTTTGAACAGGCCTGAAGCCAAGGTTGGTGACGTACTGCCACCTAGAGCGATGTTGTTTGAACAGGCGTGAAGCCAAGGTTGGTGACGTACTGCCACCTAGAGGGGTGTTGTTTGAACAGGCATGAAGCCAAGGTTGGTGACGTACTGCCACCTAGAGGGGTGTTGTTTGAACAGGCCTGAAGCCAAGGTTGGTGACATACTGCCACCTAGAGGGGTGTTGTTTGAACAGGCCTAAAGCCAAGGTTGGTGACATACCGCCACCTAGAGGGGTGTTGTTTGAACAGGCGTGAAGCCAAGGTTGGTGACGTACTGCCACCTGCAGTTATGGAATGTTTGCTCACCAGTATAATTCATTGGCTGAACCCTCTTGATGACCCGGAATGAAGTATGTGATCCTTCCTTCAACCATAGGAAGTCCCAGCCGGGTTGACTACTTCAAAATTGTGAAAGTCCTCAATGGTGCTGCTCTTTTGCTAAAAGAGGATTTTAGGCACTAGAGTCCTCTACCATTCTCTATGGTTGAAATCCTAGTCAGGTTTTAGCACCCATACATGAGATAATACTGCCTCCTACTGACATGACTTGATAATGCAGGATGGGTAGACGATGGGCTCCTGGGTACTTCCTTGTTCTTACGGGTCTACACAGTTGTAGCTCACTTAGCAGCAGAACTACTGCGAGAGTTTGGTTTTGAAGCCAGAGAGGATGGGTCGGAGTTAGATTTCACAAAAAAACAAAATAATTCAACAGTTTCAGTTAATAAAACGGATGACCGTCTCAAGCCAAGATTGGTGCACTGTTGATTGTATGCGTTGCATTGCGTGGCCTTGCTGTAACTGTCAACCCAGGACATTTTGCTACAAAATATGAGTTACTTCTCACACTGTTGCGTGACTGCAGTGCTTGGCAAACAGGAGTGAAGGACACTGTGTCCTGGTGTTGTTGCCGTTCATTCTCTCCCCGTTGAGTAGACTGTATCACACGACATCTAGATGGATAACCAATGTGAGATATGTCTTGTGTAAGCTGCTATCTTATTTGAAATGTAATCCTGGGAAGGGGAAATGTCTGGTAGACACCTCGATACAACACCACTGCACTGAGTGATAGGGTTTTCGGACCTGGCTTATATAGCCTAATGTCTAAATGCCTTTTACTGTTCAGCTCCAGATTTGAAACTAAGTTGAACGATATTCACGTAGAGATGCTATAAGTCATGTAATTCTATGGATATGTGGACCTGTCTGGGACTATACTCTCTATTCTGACTTCCACTTCCTGTTCCTCTCTCAGGCACCATCAACAACCAGCAGTTCCAGATCTTCAACCTGACCTCTCTCACCAAGTCAGAGGCCGTCCTGTCGGCCATGCTCCACTACTACATAGGAGACCTCCAGAACAGCACCCAGCACCAGGGCTGCAACAGCACCGCCAGGCCCAAGCCCAAGACCTGTGGAGATCCGTCCCCATCCCTGTCCCGCCACGGCCCCAGTAGACACAGTCATGTCCAGATGGGTGTGTGGAGCTTCGCCTCAGTGGATAACCATATCAGGACTCTGGGCCACTTTGTGATCAACGTGTCTACACTATACAGGGACTTCATCTCTTGGCAGTGGAAGGATGTCACCCAGGTGGTGAACCAGGCCAAGCATCATGATGAGCTGCTGATCGGGATAGACGTGGCATTCCAGCCTGGACCCAGGCCCTGGGAGAAGCTCCTCTCAGACCGCTTTCCTTACATCCTGGTCTACGCCAACGACTCGAGCATCTCCGAACCTGAGAGCGTGGTGTCGACACTACAGAGTCATCAGAGGCATCAAACCACGATGACCACGGAAGAAGGGGCATTCGCCTCCGGCTTCCATAAACTGGGGCTGCACGCTCAGAATAGCACCGGCGCTCAACAACAGACGCCTCCTCACCGACGCCGGCGCTCGACTAGCGTCCTCCTCCCGCTCCAGAACAACGAGTTACCGGGGCCGGAGTACCCGTATGAGACGATGAGCTGGGACGAGAATAGCCCCTACGAACCGCTGGAGAACAAGCCGGTCCGTCGGCCGAGGAAAAAGACGCGTGGTAAGAGCCAGAGGCACGGCGGTAAGATGCCCCTGCTGCAGTTTGACGAGCAGACGATAAAGAAGGCTCGTAAGAAGCAGTGGAACGAACCACGGAACTGTGCTCGTCGCTACCTGAAGGTGGACTTCGCAGACATTGGCTGGAGCGAGTGGATTATATCTCCCAAGTCTTTTGATGCCTACTACTGCTCAGGATCATGCCAGTTCCCTATGCCTAAGGTATGTCTTCATGCTTCATGGCATCGGGTTTATGAACTGATATATGCTGAGTGTATAAAACATTAAGGAAACCTGCTCTTTCCCGGATGGGGATTTTGAAAGGTGTCCTTAATGTTTTGTACACACCGTCAAAGAGAATCATCAATAAATGGGAAATAGGATTATACTCTTAGGTAAAGTATTTATTTTTCACTGTAGAAAAACGGATCCAACTAGAGAGGTTTAAGACCTTCGTTAGACATCGTAGTAAAATAGAAGGACTGCAAAAGGAAATAGTCAAATGGTAATATACTGGGAAAGATGGGTTAGTCTGTGGACATCTGATTGGTTGATTTGCCGATATACTTGGAATCCAGTACGATTTAGAAATACATTTATTTATATATATATATATATATTTATATACACTGCTCAAAAAAATAAAGGGAACACTTAAACAACACAATGTAACTCCAAGTCAATCACACTTCTGTGAAATCAAACTGTCCACTTAGGAAGCAACACTGATTGACAATAAATTTCACATGCTGTTGTGCAAATGGAATAGACAAAAGGTGGAAATTATAGGCAATTAGCAAGACACCCCCAATAAAGGAGTGGTTCTGCAGATGGTGACCACAGACCACTTCTCAGTTCCTATGCTTCCTGGCTGATGTTTTGGTCACTTTTGAATGCTGGCGGTGCTTTCACTCGAGAGGTAGCATGAGACGGAGTCTACAACCCACACAAGTGGCTCAGGTAGTGCAGCTCATCCAGGATGGCACATCAATGCGAGCTGTGGCAAGAAGGTTTGCTGTGTCTGTCAGCGTAGTGTCCAGAGCATGGAGGCGCTACCAGGAGACAGGCCAGTACATCAGGAGACGTGGAGGAGGCCGTAGGAGGGCAACAACCCAGCAGCAGGACCGCTACCTCCGCCTTTGTGCAAGGAGGTGCACTGCCAGAGCCCTGCAAAATGACCTCCAGCAGGCCACAAATGTGCATTCAAAAGTGACCAAAACATGGCGTACCCTCACAAGGTTTAACCGGTAAGGCGTACCCTCACAAGGTTTAACCGGTAAGGCGTACCCCCACTATGTTTAACCGGTATGGCGTACCCCCACTATGTTTAACCGGTATGGTGTACCCCCACTATGTTTAACCGGTAAGGTGTACCCCCACTATGTTTAACCGGTAAGGTGTACCCCCACTATGTTTAACCGGTAAGGCGTACCCCCACTATGTTTAACCGGTATGGCGTACCCTCACAAGGTTTAACCGGTAAGGCGTACCCCCACTATGTTTAACCGGTATGGCGTACCCCCACTATGTTTAACCGGTATGGTGTACCCCCACTATGTTTAACCGGTAAGGCGTACCCCCACTATGTTTAACCGGTATGGCGTACCCCCACTATGTTTAACCGGTAAGGCGTACCCTCACTATGTTTAACCGGGACTTTTCGCACCAAAGTACGTTCATCTCTAGGAGACAGAACTGTATGAGCTGTATGACGGCTGCGTGGTCCCATGGTTTTTATGCTTGCATACTATTGTTTGTACAGATGAACGCGGTACCTTCAGGCGTTTGGAAATTTCTCCCAAGGATGAATCAGACTTGTGGAGGTCTACAAAAATTTTTCTGAGGTCTTGGCTGAAATCTTGTGATTTTCCCATGATGTCAAGCAAAGTTTGAAAAAGTCTGCAAAGTTTGAGCACTGAGTTTGAAGGTAGGCCTCGAAATACATCCACAGGTACACCTCCAATTGACTGAAATTATGTCAATTAGCCTATCAGAAGCTTCTAAAGCCATGACATAATTTTCTGGAATTTTCCAAGCTGTTTAAAGGCACAGTCAACTTAGTGTATGTAAACTTCTGACCCACTGGAATTGTGATACAGTGAATTATAAGTGAAATAAATAATCTGTCTGTAAACAATTGTTGGAAAAATGACTTGTTTCATGTACGAAGTAGATGTCCTAACCGACTTGCCAAAACTGTAGTTTGTTAACAAGAAATTTGTGGAGTGGTTGAAAAACAAGTTTCAATGACTCCAACCTAAGTGTGTGTAAATTTCCGACTTCAAATGTAAAATATCCTTTGATTTGTTTATCACTTTTTGGTTATTTCATAGTTTTTATCTTCACTATTATTCTACAATTATAGTCCAGTCAGTTTGGAGCTGGCTGTATATAGGGCTTGAGGTTACGGTGTAGTGCCTACCGCCTGGGTTTCCTTTGTAGTCAGAGAATGCTCTTTCCTTGTGAAGATCCTGCTTCACACGCCTCAGGTCGGTTCCAGAAACAACTCCCTACTCCCTAGACATGTGAAGGATCGAAAGGATCAGAGGAAGGATGGTCGTAGGGCTCCTGGGAACAACTAGGTATTACTCATGGTGATAAGGGAAGTGCCTGTCACTCATTTAACCAGTCATGTTTTAGCTGGACTAGAACATGCAAAAAGCTGTCCAAGAATGAGGTGTCCTCAAGACTCCCATCACCAGCCTCTTGTTCGCCAGGCGGTCACCTGGTTGGGACACTAAGCAGGTGGCAAAAAAAAATACAATATCACAAACAGGTCTCCCTTCAAAAAGAGATACTCAAGATACTTCCTGGTTAAATAAAAGGATAAAACGTTTTAACTATGACCTACTGTCAAATGTCCTCCCATTTCATAAAACTGTCATGTTTGTTGGCATAAGGTTGTTGTTCACCTCTTCTTTCTCTTCTGTCCTGTAGTCTCTGAAGCCTAGTAACCACGCCACCATCCAGAGCATTGTGAGAGCGGTAGGGGTGGTGTCTGGTATCCCTGAGCCCTGTTGTGTCCCAGACAAGATGTCTTCCCTCTCCATCCTCTTCTTCGACGAGGACAAGAACGTGGTGCTCAAAGTCTATCCAAACATGACTGTGGACTCCTGCGCCTGCAGATAGGGACAATTATCACACACACACACACACACCCACACAGGCACATTCACAAAGAAACACACACACACACAGCCGGACAATAAGAAATGCTCTCTCTCTCTCTCTCGCTCGCTCTCTCTCGCTCGCCCGCTCTCTCTCTCTCTCTTTCTCTTTCTCTCTGTCAGTCTCTCTCTCTTTCCCTCTCTCCCTCTTTCTCTCTCTCTCCCTCTCGCTGTCTCTCTCAAATCAAATTTTGCAGATGTTATTGCAGGTGCAGTAATACCTAGCAATACAAAACAATGCACACAAATCCCAGAAAGTAAAAAGAAAGAAATTAAGAAATATCAGAAAGAACAATGTCAGAGTCTGGGAATATAAATATCTACACTGAGTGGACAAAACATTAAGGACACCTGTTATTTCCATGACCGACTGACCAGGTGAATCCAGGGGAAATCAATGATCACTTTGTCACTTGTTAAATCCACTTCAATCAGTGTAGATGAAGGAGAGTAGACAGGTTAAAGAGGGATGTTTAAGCCTTGAGACAATTGAGACATGGATTGTGTATGTGTGCATTAATAGAAAATATAGACATTATGGACTTTATATGGATAGAAAAGGTGTGTACAGCAGTAGTAATATAGGATGAACCAGGACTAGAATACAGTATTATACATATGAAGTGGACAGCAGTAGTTATATAGGATGAACCTTCACTAGAATACAGTATATACATATAAAGTGGGTGAAACAGTATGTAAACATTATTAAAGAGACCAGTGTTCAATGACTATGTACACAGGGCAGAGTACCCTGCCCCCTAGAGTGGTAGCTGGCTAGTAACAGTGACTAAGGTTCAGGGTACTAGAGTGGTAGCTGGCTAGTAACAGTGACTAAGGTTCAGGGTACTGAGTGGTAGCTGGCTAGTAACAGTGAATAAGGTTCAGGGTACTGAGTGGTAGCTGGCTAGTAACAGTGACTACGGTTCAGGGTACTGAGTGGTAGCTGGCTAGTAACAGGGACTAAGGTCCAGGGTACTGAGTGGTAGCTGGCTAGTAACAGTGACTAAGGTTCAGGGCAGGGTACTGAGTGGTGGCTGGCTAGTAACAGTGAATAAGGTCCAGGGTACTGAGTGGTAGCTGGCTAGTAACAGTGAATAAGGTCCAGGGTACTGAGTGGTAGCTGGCTAGTAACAGTGACTAAGGTTCAGGGTACTGAGTGGTAGCTGGCTAGTAACAGTGAATAAGGTTCAGGGTACTGAGTGGTAGCTGGCTAGTAACAGTGACTAAGGTTCAGGGTACTGAGTGGTAGCTGGCTAGTAACAGTGACTAAGGTTCAGGGTACTGAGTGGTAGCTGGCTAGTAACAGTGACTAAGGTTCAGGGTACTGGGTGGTAGCAGGCTAGTAACAGTGACTAAGGTTTAGGGTACTGAGTGGTAGCTGGCTAGTAACAGTGACTAAGGTTCAGGGTACTGAGTGGTAGCTGGCTAGTAACAGTGACTAAGGTTCAGGGTACTGAGTGGTAGCTGGCTAGTAACAGTGACTAAGGTTCAGGGTACTGAGTAGTAGCTGGCTAGTAACAGTGAATAAGGTTCAGGGTACTGGGTGGTAGCTGGCTAATAACAGTGACTAAGGTTCAGGGCAGGGTACTGAGTGGTAGCTGGCTAGTAACAGTGAATAGGGTTCAGGGTACTGAGTGGTAGCTGGCTAGTAACAGTGACTAAGGTTCAGGGTACTGAGTGGTAGCTGGCTAGTAACAGTGACTAAGGTTCAGGGTACTGAGTGGTAGCTGGCTAGTAACAGTGACTAAGGTTCAGGGCAGGGTACTGAGTGGTAGCTGGCTAGTAACAGTGACTAAGGTCCAGGGTACTGAGTGGTAGCTGGCTAATAACAGTGACTAAGGTTCAGGGCAGGGTACTGAGTGGTAGCTGGCTAGTAACAGTGACTAAGGTTCAGGGCAGGGTACTGAGTGGTAGCTGGCTAGTAACAGTGACTAAGGTTCAGGGCAGGGTACTGAGTGGTAGCTGGCTAGTAACAGTGAATAATGTTCAGGGTACTGAGTGGTAGCTGGCTAGTAACAGTGAATAAGGTCCAGGGTACTGAGTGGTAGCTGGCTAGTAACAGTGACTAAGGTCCAGGGTACTGAGTGGTAGCTGGCTAATAACAGTGACTAAGGTTCAGGGCAGGGTACTGAGTGGTAGCTGGCTAGTAACAGTGACTAAGGTTCAGGGCAGGGTACTGAGTGGTAGCTGGCTAGTAACAGTGACTAAGGTTCAGGGTACTGAGTGGTAGCTGGCTAGTAACAGTGACTAAGGTTCAGGGCAGGGTACTGAGTGGTAGCTGGCTAGTAACAGTGACTAAGGTCCAGGGTACTGAGTGGTAGCTGGCTAGTAACAGTGACTAAGGTTCAGGGCAGGGTACTGAGTGGTAGCTGGCTAGTAACAGTGAATAATGTTCAGGGTACTGAGTGGTAGCTGGCTAATAACAGTGACTAAGGTTCAGGGTACTGAGTGGTAGCTGGCTAGTAACAGTGACTAAGGTTCAGGGTACTGAGTGGTAGCTGGCTAGTAACAGTGACTAAGGTTCAGGGCAGGGTACTGAGTGGTAGCTGGCTAGTAACAGTGACTAAGGTTCAGGGCAGGGTACTGAGTGGTAGCTGGCTAGTAACAGTGACTAAGGTTCAGGGTACTGAGTGGTAGCTGGCTAGTAACAGTGACTAAGGTTCAGGGCAGGGTACTGAGTGGTAGCTGGCTAGTAACAGTGACTAAGGTCCAGGGTACTGAGTGGTAGCTGGCTAGTAACAGTGACTAAGGTTCAGGGCAGGGTACTGAGTGGTAGCTGGCTAGTAACAGTGAATAATGTTCAGGGTACTGAGTGGTAGCTGGCTAATAACAGTGACTAAGGTTCAGGGTACTGAGTGGTAGCTGGCTAGTAACAGTGACTAAGGTTCAGGGTACTGAGTGGTAGCTGGCTAGTAACAGTGACTAAGGTTCAGGGCAGGGTACTGAGTGGTAGCTGGCTAGTAACAGTGACTAAGGTTCAGGGCAGGGTACTGAGTGGTAGCTGGCTAGTAACAGTGACTAAGGTTCAGGGCAGGGTACTGAGTGGTAGCTGGCTAGTAACAGTGAATAAGGTTCAGGGCAGGGTACTGAGAGGAGGCCGTCTAGTGGTGACTGTTTAACAGTCCGATGACCTGGAGCAGTTTTTCAATCTCTCGGCCATAGCTTTGATGCACCTGTCCTGTCTCCTCCTTCTAGATGGTAGAGGGGTGAACAGGCCGTGGCTCGGGTGGCTGAGGTCCTTGATGACCTTCTAGATGGTAGCGGGGTGAACAGGCCGTGGCTCGGGTGGCTGAGGTCCTTGATGACCTTCTAGATGGTAGCGGGGTGAACAGGCAGTGGCTCGGGTGGCTGAGGTCCTTGATGATCTTCTAGATGATATCAGGGTGAACAGGCCGTGGCTCGGGTGGCTGAGGTCCTTGATGATCTTCTAGATGATATCAGGGTGAACAGGCCGTGGCTCGGGTGGCTGAGGTCCTTGATGATCTTCTAGATGATATCAGGGTGAACAGGCCGTGGCTCGGGTGGCTGAGGTCCTTGATGATCTTCTAGATGATATCAGGGTGAACAGGCCGTGGCTCGGGTGGCTGAGGTCCTTGATGATCTTCTAGATGGTAGCGGGGTGAACAGGCCGTGACTCGGGTGGCTGAGGTCCTTGATGATCTTCTAGATGGTAGCGGGGTGAACAGGCCGTGACTCGGGTGGCTGAGGTCCTTGATGACCTTCTAGATGGTAGCGGGGTGAACAGGCAGTGGCTCGGGTGGCTGAGGTCCTTAATGACCTTCTAGATGGTAGCGGGGTGAACAGGCCATGGCTGAGGTCCTTAATGACCTTCTAGATGGTAGCGGGGTGAACAGGCCGTGGCTCGGGTGGCTGAGGTGATTTTTTTGGCCTTCCTGTGACACCGGGTCCTGTAGATGTGCTGGAGGGCAGGCGGTGTTCCCCCAGTGAGGCGTTGAGCAGACCGCACCACCCTCTGAAGAGCCCTGCGGTTGCGGGCGGTGCAGTTGTCGTACCAGGCGGTGATTTAGCCTCACAGGATGCTCTCAGTGGTGCGTCTGTAGAAGTTCGGGAGGGTCGTAGAGGCCAAGCCACATTTCTTCAGCCTCCACTCACAGACACAAACACACGCCCAGACACAAGCACACACACACACACACAGAACAACCTCTCTGCAACAAAGCCACCTAGTGATTACTGTCACCTATCTAAATGGAGATGAGATGGTTGGTTGATTAACCTTTTCAGGAAAGGACTGCTGGACCTCCTATTGGAAGCCTGAAGCACCCTGGAGAATACTGAAGCACTCTGGAGAATACTGAAGCATCCTGGAGAGTACTGAAGCATCCTGGAGAATACTGAAGCACCCTGTAGAGTACTGAAGCACTCTGGAGAATACTGAAGCATCCTGGAGAATACTGAAGCACTCTGTAGAATACTGAAGCCCTCTGTAGAGTACTGAAGCACTCTGGAGAATACTGAAGCACTCTGGAGAATACTGAAGCACTCTGTAGAATACTGAAGCATCCTGGAGAATACTGAAGCATCCTGTAGAATACTGAAGCACCCTGGAGAATACTGAAGCACCCTGGAGAATACTGAAGCACCCTGTAGAGTACTGAAGCACCCTGGAGAATACTGAAGCACTCTGGAGAATACTGAAGCACCCTGGAGAATACTGAAGCACTCTGGAGAATACTGAAGCATCCTGGAGAATACTGAAGCACTCTGTAGAATGCTGAAGCACTCTGGAGAATACTGAAGCATCCTGGAGAATACTGAAGCATCCTGTAGAATACTGAAGCACCCTAGAGAATACTGAAGCACTCTGTAGAGTACTGAAGCACTCTCTAGAATACTGAAGCACCCTGTAGAGTACTGAAGCATCCTGGAGAATACTGAAGCACCCTGTAGAATAATGAAGCATCCTGGAGAGTACTGAAGCGCCCCGTAGAATACTGAAGCATCCTGGAGAATACTGAAGCACCCTGTAGAATACTGAAGCATCTTGGAGAATACTGAAGCATCCTGGAGAATACTGAAGCATCCTGGAGAGTACTGAAGCATCCTGGAGAGTACTGAAGCACTCTGTAGAATACTGAAGCACCCTGGAGAATACTGAAGCATCTTGGAGAATACTGAAGCATCCTGGAGAATACTGAAGCACCCTGTAGAATACTGAAGCATCCTGGAGAATACTGAAGCACTCTGTAGAGTACTGAAGCACTCTGGAGAATACTGAAGCATCCTGTAAAATACTGAAGCATCCTGTAGAATACTGAAGCACCCTGTAGAATACTGAAGCACCCTGGAGAATACTGAAGCATCCTGTAGAATACTGAAGCATCCTGTAGAATACTGAAGCACTCTGGAGAATACTGAAGCATCCTGTAGAATACTGAAGCATCCTGGAGAATACTGAAGCACTCTGTAGAGTACTGAAGCACTCTGGAGAATACTGAAGCATCCTGTAGAATACTGAAGCACTCTGGAGAATAAACAACTCACTAGTCTCATCTTCTTCATCATCACGTCCCTCATCACCAACCTCATCATCAGAGTTTCTTGCCTGTTTGAACACAATAAAACAGGACCTACTGCAGATTGAGAGATTGAAATTCAAACAGAATGAAAGATTTAGGAACTCCAGATCGGTTTCCTGATAGATCTGGACTAACACAGAACCTCAGTAGACTACTGTCTCAGTGGGACTAACACAGGACCTCAGTAGACTACTGCCTCAGCGGGACTAACACAGAACCTCAGTAGACTACTGCCTCAGCGGGACTAACACAGAACCTCAGTAGACTGCTGCCTCAGTGGGATTAACACAGAACCTCAGTAGACTACTGTCTCAGTGGGACTAACACAGGACCTCAGTAGACTACTGCCTCAGTGGGACTAACACAGGACCTCAGTAGACTACTGTCTCAGTGGGACTAACACAGGACCTCAGTAGACTGCTGTCTCAGTGGGATTAACACAGGACCTCAGTAGACTACTGTCTCAGTGGGATTAACACAGGACCTCAGTAGACTGCTGTCTCAGTGGGATTAACACAGGACCTCAGTAGACTGCTGTCTCTACTGGGATTAACACAGGACCTCAGTAGACTACTGTCTCAGTGGGATTAACACAGGACTTCAGTAGACTACTGTCTCAGTGGGATTAACACAGGACCTCAGTAGACTACTGTCTCTACTGGGACTAACACAGGACCTCAGTAGACTACTGTCTCAGTGGGACTAACACAGGACCTCAGTAGACTACTGTCTCAGTGGGACTAACACAGGACCTCAGTAGACTACTGTCTCAGTGGGACTAACACAGGACCTCAGTAGACTGCTGTCTCTACTGGGATTAACACAGGACCTCAGTAGACTACTGTCTCAATGGGACTAACACAGGACCTCAGTAGACTACTGTCTCAGTGGGACTAACACAGGACCTCACTAGACTACTGTCTCTGTGGGATTAACACAGGACCTCAGTAGACTACTGTCTCAGTGGGACTAACACAGGACCTCAGTAGACTTCTGTCTCTGTGGGATTAACACAGGACCTCAGTAGACTACTGTCTCAGTGGGACTAACACAGGACCTCAGTAGACTACTGTCTCAGTGGGACTAACACAGGACCTCAGTAGACTACTGTTTCTACTGGGATTAACACAGGACCTCAGTAGACTACTGCCTCAGCGGGATTAACACAGGACCTAAGTAGACTACTGCCTCAGCGGGATTAACACAGAACCTCAGTAGACTACTGTCTCAGTGGGATTAACACAGGGCCTCAGTAGACTACTGTCTCAGTGGGATTAACACAGGACCTCAGTAGACTACTGTCTCAGTGGGATTAACACAGGACCTCAGTAGACTGCTGTCTCAGTGGGACTAACACAGGACCTCAGTAGACTACTGCCTCAGCGGGATTAACACAGGACCTCAGTAGACTACTGTCTCAGTGGGATTAACACAGGACCTCAGTAGACTACTGTCTCAGTGGGATTAACACAGGACCTCAATAGACTACTGTCTCAGTGGGATTAACACAGGACCTCAGTAGACTGCTGTCTCAGTGGGACTAACACAGGACCTCAGTAGACTACTGTCTCAGTGGGACTAACACAGGACCTCAGTAGTCTACTGCCTCAGTGGGACTAACAGAGGACCTCAGTAGACTACTGCCTCTACTGGGATTAACACAGGACCTCAGTAGACTACTGCCTCAGTGGGATTAACACAGGACCTCAGTAGACTACTGTCTCTACTGGGATTAACACAGGACCTCAGTAGACTACTGTCTCAGTGGGATTAACACAGGACCTCAGTAGACTACTGTCTCAGTGGGACTAGCACAGGACCTCAGTAGACTACTGTCTCAGTGGGACTAACACAGGACTTCAGTAGACTACTGTCTCTACTGGGATTAACACAGGACCTCAGTAGACTACTGTCTCTACTGGGATTAACACAGGACCTCAGTAGACTACTGTCTCAGTGGGACTAACACAGGACCTCAGTAGACTACTGCCTCAGTGGGACTAACACAGGACCTCAGTAGACTACTGCCTCTACTGGGACTAACACAGGACCTCAGTAGACTACTGCCTCAGTGGGACTAACACAGGACCTCAGTAGACTGCTGCCTCAGTGGGACTAACACAGGACCTCAGTAGACTACTGCCTCAGTGGGACTAACACAGGACCTCAGTAGACTACTGCCTCAGTGGGACTAACACAGGACCTCAGTAGACTGCTGCCTCTACTGGGTTGAGCAGAAACTTTTCCTCTTACGGAAGAGGTCAGACACATGCTATATCCTAACTCCTTCCACCCCAGTTCTGAATAGTTTTATATTCTCTCCTCCTCCTCCTCCCAGCTTCACGTCCCCCTCTCCTCCTCCTCCTCCTCTCCTCCTTCTCCTCCCAGCTTCACGTCCCCCTCTCCTCCTTCTCCTCCTCCTCCTCCTCCCACCTTCACGTCCCCCTCTCCTCCTCCTCCTCTCATCCTCTTCCTCCTCTCCTCTCTGTACGACATGGCTATATGTTACAGTGTCTATGTCCTTAACTATTTTCTTGTTACTTACTGTATATGAACCTCATGTATACATACATACATATTGCCTTGGCTGCTATAGAGAGAGATGCTATTCCAAAGCCATATATTGTGGTGTAGAGTGCATTACATACATCTGTTTATTTCAGATTGTTGATCCATAAAATATACATATTGATAGACTTTCTTTAAATATTGAATAAAGAAAGTAAGCTATATTTCATACATTCAGGGCTTGGAAAGGAATGGTCAACGTCATGAACAAAAAAAAAACGGTCTGTTTTATTAAGCAATATGCTTCTAGGCTATAGCCTAGAATATTGATAGACTTTCTTTAAATATTGATAATAATATATATATTATCATATATAAATATTAAATATGGCTATAGCCTAGGTTTTTTTTTTCTGTGCATATCTTGTATTAATTGTTGTAGTTGAATGTGCTTTGTGCTGCTACTTCGCATTCCGCCAAGTGTAACAGCACCCACTATCTGAGAGGAGGACCTGGCTTGATCTGAGAGGAGGACCTGGCTTGATCTGAGAGGAGGACCTGGCTTGATCTGAGAGGAGGACCTGGCTTGATCTGAGAGGAGGACCTGGCTTGATCTGAGCGGAGGACCTGGCTTGATCTGAGAGGAGGACCTGGCTTGATCTGAGAGGAGGACCTGGCTTGATCTGAGAGGAGGACCTGGCTTGATCTGAGAGGAGGACCTGGCTTGATCTGAGAGGAGGACCTGGCTTGATCTGAGAGGAGGACCTGGCTTGATCTGAGAGGAGGACCTGGCTTGATCTGAGAGGAGGACCTGGCTTGATCTGAGAGGAGGACCTGGCTTGATCTGAGAGGAGGACCTGGCTTGATCTGAGAGGAGGACCTGGCTTGATCTGAGAGGAGGACCTGGCTTGGTCTGAGAGGAGGACCTGGCTTGATCTGAGAGGAGGATCTGGCTTGATCTGAGAGGAGGACTTGGCTTGATCTGAGAGGAGGATCTGGCTTGATCTGAGAGGAGGACTTGGCTTGATCTGAGAGGAGGATTACTACATCATGGGATCACCTTCACCTCCTATTCCCTATGTAGTGCACTACTTTGGCCAGGACCCTATTCCCTATGTAGTGCACTACCTTGGACCACAGCCCTATGGGCCCTAGCCAAATTTACTGCACTACTTTGGACCACAACCCTATGAGCCCTAGCCAAATGTAGTGCACTACTTTGGACCACAGCCCATATGGGCCCTAACCAAATGTAGTGCACTATAAAGGGAATATGATGTCATTTGTGACACAACCATAGTCTATGGTGACCAAGCATAGTGTTTTACATCACCAGTAGCATGCACAAAGGCAGGATATGTAAGAGGCTCCTCCCACTGTACCTCTGTCTCATCACAGACAACCAATGAAGGCTTGGTAGCTATCCATCTGACTAGACATTGGTATAGTCTGTTAAAGGCATGTGCTGGTATTTATATCACAAGTCACTGAGAGCCACTAAAACTGGCCCCCTATTTCATATATACTGCATTACTTCTGAGCAGAGCTGGAGCCCTGGCTAAAGTAGTGCACTACATAGGAAATAGGGCCCTGGCCTAAAGTAGAGCACTACATGGCGAATAGGGCTCTGGTCTAAATTAGAGCACTACATAGGGAATAGGGCCCTGGCCAAAGTAGAGCACTACATAGGGAATAGGGCTCTGGTCTAAAATAGTGCACTACATAGGAAATAGGGCCCTGGCCTAAAGTAGAGCACTACATAGGGAATAGGATCCTGGCCAAAGTAGTGCATTACATAGGGAATAGGGCCCTGGCCAAAGTAGTGCACTACATAGGGAATAGGGCCCATGGCCAAGGTAGTGCACTATATAGGGAATATGGTTCTGGTTTAAAGTAGTGCACTATATAGGGAATATGGTTCTGGTCTAAAGTAGTGCCCTATATAGGGAATAGGGCTCTGGCCAAAGTAGTGCACTATATAGGGAATAGCATCCCATTTGGGTTATTCCTCTAGTGAGGCCTTTCCAAACACCAGCACATGTCTCTCTGGTAGCTAGATAGAGTCAAAGAACACATAACATGCCTCTCTGGTAGCTAGATCGAGTCAAAGAACACCAGCACAGGTCTCTCTGGTAGCTAGATAGAGTCAAAGAACACATAACATGCATTCACCGTGGATTCAACTATTTCCTACATAATGAAGTCAGACAACCAAATATTTATTTACAACAGATATAGTGAGATGTAGAGGCTAACGTTAGATTGTTTTATATAGATGTGTACATTGTTTTTGTACATAAATGCACTATTGTCAATGATATTCTAATGCTGTCCCTTGGAGAGGGACCACATGCTTTTTATGAATGGTTCAGCTCCCGATCAACTGAAATGGAATTCAGAATGATTGTTTGAACAATCTAGAACATTCTATGGAACTATAGAATCACAAAACAACTGAAAGGACTGAATAAGCTGAGATGAACTGTGTCCAACTAGTAAGCATAGATTTACTTTTGTAAAACTGGGTATTTTTTATAAGTAGTACAGAGAAAGTTTTAAATGAGTGAATTTAGACTATATTCGTTTGATAATAATTATGGTTACAAATAATAATATTTTGCAGATGATTCAATATTTGGATGTGTTCGGTAAACAGTACTTTTATTGTAAACAATATATTGTTTTTGTTTAAATGCCAACTATTATGTACTGCTTGTTTGACATTCTCCAATATTTGGTTCTTCACCTAGTGCCAATGCAGTTCCACATTGTAGTGATGCATGTATCTGAATGGAGGGCTTCCTTACAAGTCATATGGTACAGGTACACTATTGTTCACAAGTTTTGGTCACTGAGAAATGTCCTTGTTTTTTGTAAAGAAAAGCACATTTGTTTGTCCATTAAAATAACATCAAATTTATCAGAAATACAGTGTAGACATTGTTAATGTTGTAAATGACTATTGTAGCTGGAAACGGCAGATTTTTAATGGAATATCTACAGAGGCCCATTATCAGCAACCATCACTCCTGTGTTCCAATGGCACATTGTGTTAGATACTCCAAGTTTATCATTTTAAAAGGCTAATTGATCATTAGAAAACCCTTTTGCAATTATGTTAGCACAGCTGAAAACTGTTGTTCTGATTAAAGAAGCAATAAAACTAGACTTCTTTAGACTAGTTGAGGATCTGGAGCATCAGCATTTGTGGGTTCGATTACAGGCTCAAAATGGCCAGAAACAAAGAACTTTCTTCTGAAACTCATCAGTCTATTCTTGTTCTGAAAAATGAATGCGAGAAATTGCCAAGAAACTGGAGATCTCGTACAACGCTGTGTACTACTCCCTTCACAGAACAGCGCAAACTGGCTCTAACCAGAATAGAAAGAGGAGTGGGAAGCCCCCGTGGCACAACTGAGCAAGAGGACAAGTACATTAGAGTATCTAGTTTGAGAAACAGATGCCTCACAAGTCCTCAACTGGCAGCTTCATTAAATAAACTCAGCAAAAAGGAAACGTCCTCTCACTGTCAACTGCATTTATTTTCAGCAAAATTAACATGTGTAAATATTTGTATGAACATAGCAAAGGGGGGGTCAAAATCAAAAGTAACAGTAAGTGTCTGGTGTGGCCACCAGCTGCATTAAGTACTGCTGTGCATCTCCTCCTCGTGGACTGCACCAGATGTGCCAGTTTTTGCTGTGAGATGTTAACCCACTCTTCCACCAAGGCACCTGCAAGTTCCTGGACATTTCTGGGGGGGAATGGCCCTAGCCCTCACCCTCCGATCCAACAGGTCCCAGACGTGCTCAATGGGATTGAGATCCGGGCTCTTTGCTGGCCATGGCAGAACACTGACATTCCTGTCTTGCAGGAAATCACGCACAGAACGAGCAGTATGGCTGGTGGCATTGTCATGCTGGAGGGTCACGTCAGGATGAGCCTGCAGGAAGGGTTGTGTTATTGACTGTACATTTGTTTATGTGTAACTCTGTGTTTGTTTTTGTCGCACTGCTTTGCTTTATCTTGGCCAGGTCTCAGTTGTAAATGAGAACTTCTCAACTGGCCTACCTGGTTAAATAAAGGTTAAATAAATAATAAAAAAGGTACCAAATGAGGGAGGAGGATGTGACACGCTGTGACACACCGCCCCAGACCATGACGGACCCTCCAAATCGATCTCACTCCAGAGTACAGACCTCGGTGTACCGCTCATTCCTTCGACGATAAACGTGAATCCGACCATTGTCAGTGAAGAGCACTTTTTGCCAGTGCTATCTGGTCCAGCAACGGTGGGTTTGTGCCCATAGGCGACGTTGTTGCCAGTGATGTCTGGTGAGGACCTGCCTTACAACAGGCCTACAAGCCCTCAGTCCAGCCTCTCTCAGCCTATTGCGGACAGTCTGAGCACTGATGGAGGGATTGTGCGTTCCTGGTGTAACTCAGGCAGTTGTTGTCGCCATCCTGTATCTGTCCCGCAGGTGTGATGTTCAGATGTACCGATCCTGTGCAGATGTTGTTACACGTGGCCTGCCACTGCGAGGACGATCAGCTGTCCATCCTGTCTCCCTGTAGCGCTGTCTTTCATAACTGTGACCTTAATTGCCTACCGTCTGTAAGCTGTTAGTGTCTTAACGACCGTTCCACAGGTGTATGTTCATTAATTGTTTATGGCTCATTGAACAAGCATGGGGAAACAGTGTTTAAACCCTTTACAATGAAGATCTGTGAAGTTATTTGGATTTTTACAAATTATCTTTGAAAGACAGGGTCCTGAAAAAGGGATGTTTCTGCTGAGTTTAGTACCATCAAAACACCAGTCTCAACGTCAACAGTGAAGAGGCGACTCCGGGATGTTGGCCTTCTAGGCAGAGTTCCTCTGTCCAGTCTCAACGTCAACAGTGAAGAGGCGACTCCGGGATGTTGGCCTTCTAGGCAGAGTTCCTCTGTCCAGTCTCAACGTCAACAGTGAAGAGGCGACTCCGGGATGTTGGCCTTCTAGGCAGAGTTGCAAAGAAAAAGCCATATCTCAGACTGGCCAATAAAAGATTAAGATGGACAAAATAACACCGACACTGGACAGAGGAACTCTGCCTAGAAGGTCAGCATCCTAGAGTCGCCTCTTCACTGTTGACGTTGAGACTGGTGTTTTGCGGGTACTATTTAATGAAGCTGCCAGTTGAGGACTTGTGAGGCGTCTGTTTCTCAACCTAGGCTCAGCCGCGAAGTGGTAGGCCACACAAGCTCTGGGGCAACTAACCGGACAATGTCTGAAAGAGACGGTGTGATATCACCATTCTCAACTCAGTGACATGTTGAAAGAAAAGCAGTCTTTCAACACAAATTGATTGTCATAATATACCACATTTCACAGTCTATCAACACAGACTGATAGTCGTAATATATAATCACCTGTTATTCAATATGAAAAACCAGTAGACTACATTACTTTCCAAATTGATTCACCGGAATTTCTTGCCATCGATTTGGGGCCATGAGCAGAATAATGTGGAAACCCCAAAGGTCATAATGGGAGAAGCAATGATTGACAACAGTAGTTTTACGTTCTGCCAGACAGTGTATGACCATATTAGAGACACATATATTACCCTCCGCTGCACTTCCTAACCTCAAACCAAATGTATGACCACATTAGCGACACATATTTCCCTCAGATTACACAGACTCAGATTTTTTTTTTATTAAACAAACCCAATTTTGATAAACTCCCATATCTACTGGGTGAAATACCACAGTGTGCCATCACAGCAGCAAGATGTGTGACCTGTTGCCACAAGAAAAGGGAAACCAGTGAAGAACAAACACCATTGTAAATACAACCCATATTTATTTATTTCCCCCTTTTGTACTGTACCTATTTGCACATCATTACAACACTGTATACAGACATAAGATGACATGTGTGATGTCTTTATTGTTTTGGAATAGAGTACCATTTGGACCAGTCTCAGAGAAGATGTTAAGGTCTTTTCTTTCAGTCCCAGTTGAAGATGTTCAACCACCCAGGGAAAGAGATAGTATATTGAATAAACCGCTATGCATACAAGACTAATTCAATTTCACCAACGCCATATATCTGTGATATCTGTGATTCTATTTTTGTCAGGTTGACCAGTCGCTCTGCAGTGATGTCTGTCAGGGAGACATCCGGTTTGATTTGGATGGTCCCGTAGCCCTGTTTTATAACGAGGATGTATCTCTGGTTGTACCTACCTGCACATTATCAAGTCCTCTGGTTTCTTGGTGAGCTTCTTGGGGAAGTCCATCTTCTCGATGACCTTCAGGGGGAAGGTGTAAGTGATCATAGGGTCGTTGAACGGAGGACTGGGGGCACTTTATCCTCCATTAACCAAGCCACCTTCATTACAAATGCAGCAGACCTGAAACTATAGAACAGCGTTACCTTTACAGAAGCATTACAGAAACATTACTGAAATGTTACTGAAACATTACTGAAACATTACAGAAACATTACAGAAACATTACTGAAGTATTACTGAAGCATTACTGAAACATTACTGAAACATTACAGAAACATTACTGAAGTATTACTGAAGCATTACTGAAACATTACAGAAACATTACAGAAACATTACAGAAACATTACTGAAGTATTACTGAAACATTACTGAAACATTACTGAAACATTACTGAAACATTACTGAAGTATTACTGAAACATTACTGAAACATTACCGAAGTATTACTGAAACATTACTGAAACATTACTGAAACATTACAGATACATTACTGAAACATTACTGAAACATTACTGAAACATTACAGAAACATTACAGAAACATTACTGAAGTATAACTGAAGCATTACTGAAACATTACAGAAACATTACAGAAACATTACAGAAACATTACTGAAACATTACTGAAGTATTACTGAAACATTACTGAAGTATTACTGAAGCATTACTGAAACATTACAGAAACATTACTGAAACATTACTGAAACATTACAGAAACATTACAGAAACATTACTGAAGTATAACTGAAGCATTACTGAAACATTACAGAAACATTACAGAAACATTACAGAAACATTACTGAAACATTACTGAAGTATTACTGAAACATTACTGAAGTATTACTGAAGCATTACTGAAACATTACTGAAACATTACTGAAACATTACTGAAGTATTACTGAAACATTACTGAAACATTACTGAAACATTACTGAAGTATTACTGAAACATTACTGAAACATTACTGAAGTATTACTGAAACATTACTGAAACATTACAGAAACATTACAGAAACATTACTGAAACATTACTGAAGTATTACTGAAACATTACTGAAACATTACAGAAACATTACAGAAACATTACTGAAACATTACAGAAACATTACAGAAACATTGCTGAAATATTACTGAAGTATTACTGAAGCATTACTGAAACATTACTGAAACATTACAGAAACATTACTGAAACATTACTGAAGTATTACTGAAACATTACTGAAACATTACAGAAACATTACTGAATCATTACTGAAACATTACTGAATCATTACTGAAACATTACTGAAACATTACTAAAACATTACAGAAACATTACAGAAACATTACTGAAGTATTACTGAAGTATGACTGAAGCATTTAAGAGATAGTGCGATAGATGAACTCATGGATGACATTATTTTGTCTCTTTGAACAGTTTAAAAGAAGTTGCTAACTATCATTAGTGCAATGACTGGAAGTCTACAGTAACAAATCAGTGGTGAAAATTACAGTAACAAATCAGTGATGAAAAGATGCATTAACATCTTGGTGTAACTTCTCCCGAGTGGCGCAGTGGTCTAAGGCACTGCATCTCAGTGCTGGAGGAGTCACTACAGACCCTGGTTCAGCGGTTTAAGGCACTGCATCTCAGTGCTGGAGGAGTCACTACAGACCCTGGTTCAGCGGTCTAAGGCACTGCATCTCAGTGCAAGAGGTGTCACTACAGACCATGGTTCAGCGGTCTAAGGCACTGCATCTCAGTGCTGGAGGAGTCACTACAGACCCTGGTTTGAATCCACGCTGTATCACATCCCGCTGGGAGTCCCATAGGGTGGAGCACAATGGGCCCAGCGTCGTCCGGGTTTGGCCAGGGTAGTCATTTTAAATAAGAATTTGTTCTTAACTGACTTGCCTAACCCTATTCAGTACACTACTTTAGACCAGGACCCTATTCAGTACACTACTTTAGACCAGGGCCCTATTCAGTACACTACTTTAGACCAGGGCCCTATTCAGTACACTACTTTAGATCAGGGCCCTATTCAGTACACTACTTTAGACCAGGACCCTATTCAGTACACTACTTTAGACCAGGGCCCTATTCAGTACACTACTTTAGACCAGGGCCCTATTCAGTACACTACTTTAGACCAGGGCCCTATTCCATATATAGTGCACTACTTTAGACTAGAGATTCCCTGTATAGTACACTACTTTAGACCAGGACCCTATTCCTTGTATAGTACACTACTTGTGACAACGGCCCATAGGGTTCTGGTCAAAAGTAGTGTACTGTATAGGAAAGAGGGGAGTATTTAGGACAAACCTCATGTTAACTGTGATCATACTGACTTATGAACTATGTTCTTGCTGAATGAGCTAACATGAGGTCTAAAGCGCTCAACTGAACATTTAAATGATTGACTGCTTATATAATCCTGTTCTACCGTATGTAACCTGTACAGGTGTGAGGTGTGAAATGGAAATGTGATTTTTACATATCAAACTCCCCCGAGACCCTAGGAGACTGGGGTCGCGGCCAGGGTCAGCAATTCTTGACGGCAACCCTTTTTTTTTTCTTTTTTTTTTTTTACCTTTATTTAACTAGGCAAGTCAGTTAAGAACAAATTCTTATTTTCAATGACGGCCTAGGAACAGTGGGTTAACTGCCTGTTCAGGGGCAGAACGACAGATTTGTACCTTGTCAGCTCGGGGATTTGAACTTGCAACCTTCCGGTTACTAGTCCAACGCTCTAACCACTAGGCTACGCTGCCGCCCCACCCTGGAGCAATTAGGATTAATTGCCTTTCTCAGGGGCAGAACAACTGATTCTTACCTTGTCAGCTCGGAGATTCGATCCAGCAAATTTTCGGCTACTGGCCCAACGCCGCTTACCACCAGTCCACCTACCTCCCCTGCTTAATCTGTGTCCGGGAAACCAGCCCTAAATGGATAACATGGTTTAACATCCAGGCTGATTCATCTTTATTAGAGCCCCTAATTCCACAAATAACGAAAAGCTTAATTTGTAACCAACTCTCTCCGTATCCCAAAGGCCTCCTTTCTTTTATTTTTGGACTTGGTAGCGTCACCTCTGAATTAAAATCCCTTTCCATGTCCTTCACTATTTTCACCAGTAGAGTGCAGTAACCACAAAAAAAAGATAAATACGTGAAACGTGTATTTCAACGTCATCAGGCAAAATGTTTTGCTCTTCCCCCTGAAAACTTGTGCGTAGAACATTGTATTGGTGCAGAAGGTGTTTGTGGCCAGCTAGCTAGCTAGGTACCGATACCATATCGAATAAACACAGGAGTATGCTGCCCATACAAACACTCAAGGTATTTCTAAATATCTGCCTATTATGGTCACCATTTATGTTTGTGTATTAGCTAGCAGTGCACCCCAATAGACAGGTAACATGAGTAACCAGATAGCTATCAGGCTAGTGTAGCTAGCTAGCAAACACAGTAGCTGGTGTTAGCGGTTTCATTCGACAACAGAAAGGTCAGATGGTGAAATCAGACCGGTAGTTACTGGTTTTGTAGTCAAATTAGCCAGTTGTACAGAATAGATCCAACGCTTGCCAGCACATAGTCCTTAGCTAAGCGACAAGCCAGTTGCAAGGTAGCTAAATGTCACGTCATGGTGGCTAGCATAGTTAGCCAATAACCTTGTGACAACATGCTAACAGCTAACGTTAGATAGCTAACACTCAGAAGAAAAGAAAACCTGCCAGTCAAGTTGTTTTAAAATGGAACGCATGGCTTAGTTAATATGTGATCAGTAACATAAAATAGTCAACCACAAGTGCTGACAATTGTTACTAAACAGTTGGGCCTTCCATAGCTAGCTAGCAATTTGGCATGAAAGCTAATTAACTCGATTGTTATGTACCGGGACTAAGTATTTGCCCCGTGTTCGAGTGGATCAAAACTGTAATGTATCATGGGTAAATTGTGACCGACTGATCTACACATAATAATGACTTGTTTATATATATGATGCGAGGTTGTTTGTAGATCAGTCAGGGTTTGGTAGACTGTAACGCTAAATATCATGGGTATTGAAGTGAGTTGTTTAGAGCGGACTTCCTGGAGAAATGGAAGACCCAACTTTTCAGTAAAGAACTCGTTGCATCTTAAAACGATTTATCCGTTCTCATTCCCGAGTGAGTCTTCATGGCTACCTAGTTGACTAGCAGTTTGGCATGATAGCTAATTAACTCGCTTAGGTTTTGAGGAAGTAGCTAGTTAGCTAACATATATAGAAGTAAGCCAAATTTAATGAACTGTACTTATATGTGATGTCTTTATGAGCTCGTAGCCACGTATGTATTGTCCAGGGCTTCTTTAACACCCTGGGCCAGAGCTAGTGGCCACTACATTCCCCAGAGGTAGTAATGGATGACATCTCTCTCTCTCTCGTTGTCACATCACAGGCCTAGTAGAAACACCATGGAAGAGTCAGGAGGCAGGCCACGCTACCCCAAGCAGGAAGGCCGTGAGAGGGGCCCGGTGGCAGACGAGGCTGAGATCTGGCGGAACCAGGATGCAGGGAGAGGATACAGCCCCAAGCCCAAGAGGGGAGGCCACGGAGGGCTTCACCACGCCAGCTCCAAGAAGGGAGCGATGGAGTCCCTGAGCAGTTACCCTGCAGGGGGATTCAAGGAGGGCCACAGCCCCTCACAGAGGGAGGACTTTCAGAGAGCCAGGTACCAACGCTAAGATCGAATAGTTATAATTTCTCATAGGAAAACATGTCACGCTAAGTTGCCATGCTAACACTATTTGCAGATACCCAGAGAGCCAGCAGGCCGAGGGCCGGGAGGAGAACTGGAGAGAGCGCCCTTCCCAGCGCTGGCGGAGAACTTCTCAGGGAGAGGACAGGGAGCAGAGGAGAGACAACGTTGACAACACACTTCACTCAGGTAAACCAACACCTGCTGGCAGGTAGGGGTGTCGACGAATCTGGATAATGTAGTCAGGAAGATAATGTAGTCAGGAAGATAGGACAGGGAGCATTATGGCAGGAGAGACCGCAAACAACACACCTCACAGCCAACCAACACCCAAACAAAGTCCTCCTGTCTTATCTTCAGTAGCCATGGGGCGAATTACACTTCAAAGGTGAGTTGAGACGCATCACCTTGCATCATAATTAACTACTCAATATTATTTGTAGATCAGTCAGTCACAATTTACCCATGATACATCACAGATGTAATGGTCTCGAACACAGCGGGGGAGTCGGGAAAGTGTGTGAAGGACTCTAGGTAACGTAGTTTGTCTCCATGGGGAAGGAGGGCTATGGGTAACGCCGTTTTTGTCTCCATGGGGAAGGAGGACTATGGGTAACGTAGTTTGTCTCCATGGGGAAGGAGGACTTTGAGTAATGTAGTTTTTGTCTCCACGGGGAAGGAGGACTATGGGTAACGTAGTTTGTGTGCCTCCAGGTGGCAGGAATCGTAGGAACCATAACTGGAGGCGGGGTCTAGGTGAGGAGGACCATGGGCCGGTTGTGGATGAGTCAGCTCTGTCCGCCAAAGAGCTGCTGGGACTGAAACAGGCGGAGGACAAGATTGGCAGAGAGAAGATCTTCCGTCTGAAGAAGGTGAGCCATCCACCCGGAGAGGAGGTGCGTCAACTCCCGTCCTTCAGCAGTGTTTTCCATAAACGTCTGCTGTAACAGTAACAGACTTCTTTTCGGCAGCTACTTTTTACACTTCTCCTTTTTAAACATTTCAATTCGCTACTCAGAAAAGTCTGTGTAGCCTTTCTCCCGCTAGGTTGTTTTTCAACGCTTGGTGGTTGGTCAACGTTAGTTTGTTTGCTTCAACAGACAGCCACACCCTGTTACCACACTAACCACCCGCCCTTAAAAGGGCAGCTGAAAATTTGTCTCTCTTAAGTGATTCATATTTGAGGGTACTAAGGCTGAGGGTACAACAAAAAAAAATGTTTTATCTGGTTGACCGAAAGTTGATTTGTCGAAATGTTTAAACTTATTTTCCTCGTATAGACTTGAATCAAATCAACTACATATGCACTGAGCTTGTCTGATGCTTTAAGCACACCGTTTAATTAAATCATTAAGACACAAAAATGACTCAACAAAGAGCCTGATGAAACAGCGAGTGTTTATTGTGCTGTCCGTGCTAAAGCTGCAGCAACATTTCAGCCATTTAGTTTCTTTCTTGTTTCTGACTGAAAAGTTCTGTTACCGAAATCCCTAATTTGTTTAGGGAAAAACATTCCCTATTCCCTCAACCCTTGCTCTCTTTACATGTAAGCATCCGAGCTAACAAGGTCAAAATATGTCGTTCTGCCCCTGAGCGAGGCCGTTAACCCACTGTTCCTCGGGCACCGAAGACGTGGATGTCGATTATGGCAGCCGCCCCCCCCGCACGTCTCTGATTCAGAGGGTCAAATGGGGAAGACACATTTCAGTTGAATACATTCAGTTGGACAAATGACTAAGTTATCCCTCTTTCTCATCGTATGTATGTGACCAATAGGGCCTGACCTTCTAAAGCCTATCATAATCACATCAATACATTGGTTATAACAAAACTCTGAACACGGTAACATGTGAAAGCAAGTGAAAATGGATGCGGAGGGCATGAAAGATGAACTCAAACCAGCGTATTAGTCAGGAGGGAAAGGGGAAGTCAGATGTGTGGAAGACATTGGAGAGAATTTTTTTTTATATGCCTTTTATTACAGCAGACTAAAAGCAGTTGCATGATTTTGTGCATTGCAGTTTCTTTATTGTTTAGGCTAATTATTCAAAGCTCCCTTTTTATGTCAATTTTAAAACTAAAATGCTTGATTGCATTTCAGAGCGCGATAGTCTCGTGTGATGGGATGAATGAATGATTGATTGATACAGTAGTCTATATATTGAATATAGTTCTAAGTTACAGGATTAAGACTGAACAGGATGTGCTCTTGGGCCTACAACTTCACGGTGGTTATACAAGACTGCTATACTAAGACCACTAATGGTAACGACATTACTTATTATTATGATGATGATAATAATAATTGTAGAAATACCAGTAAGGAGATCAAGATAAATGAGTTTATAGGAGTGAGAGCTGTGTGCATTATGTGTGACCAACGGGTGCAGTTAGATTACAATATTATTTTACTTCCTGTTTGGAAGAGTGTAAACAAAACTAAATAAATTATAAGTAATACCAGTCTGTTCTAACGGGGGAAAAAAATTGAAAGTCTATTACGGCATAGCAACGATTAAAAACAACCGAAATCTGGGAAATAGCTTTATCTGACATTTTGCTGTTGCATGAGGCTTAGAGCTCATGGAATCAGTAGGTTATCAAACACTCAAACAGGAAACAGAAGCTGGATCTGCTTCCTTTCTATATATTTAATAACAACAGGAGTTTCAAGCTTGGTTTAGGCGCAACAGGGCTCTTAAAGGGGCAGTGACATACTTTGTAATAGAAACAACCCGACACAATTTATTTATTATTATTATTATTATTATTATTATTATTATTGAATAATACTTACAAGCAGGATGTTGGGTCCAATGGGGTAGCCTTCCCTAAAATGTGAAACCTAGGGAAGTTCCATGGAGAAATCGGATAAAGATGGGGTCAGAACCTGGTATAAATCCGTGATGCTTCGTAACACGTCAAACCAATCAAATGCCTTGCTTGGGCGGAGCGCCAACGGCAGATTAAGAGGTTAGTGGCGTAGGTAGGGGGCGACAGTGGCGTAGGTAGGGGGCGACAGTGGCGTAGGTAGGGGGCGACAGTGGCGTAGGTAGGGGGCGACAGTGGCGTAGGTAGGGGGCGACAGTGGCGTAGGTAGGGGGGCGACCGTGGCGTAGGTAGGGGGGCGACAGCGGCGTAGGTAGGGGGGCGACAGCGGCGTAGGTAGGGGGGCGACAGCGGCGTAGGTAGGGGGGCGACAGTGGCGTAGGTAGGGGGGCGACTGTAGGGGGCGACAGTGGCGTAGGTAGGGGGCGACAGGGGCGTAGGTAGGGGGCGACTGTAGGGGGCGACAGTGGCGTAGGTAGGGGGGCGACAGTGGCATAGGTAGGGGGGCGACAGTGGCGTAGGTAGGGGGCGACAGTGGCGTAGGTAGGGGGCGACTGTGGCGTAGGTAAGGGGGCGTTAGTGGCGTAGGTAGGGGGCGACAGTGGCGTAGGGAGGGGGGCGACTGTGGCGTAGGGAGGGGGCGACAGTGGCGTAGGGAGGGGGCGACAGTGGCGTAGGTAGGGGGGCGACAGTGGCGTAGGTAGGGGGGCGACAGTGGCGTAGGTAGGGGGGCGACAGTGGCGTAGGTAGGGGGCGACTGTGGCGTAGGACTAAACAACCACGGTTGAATTTGAAACGTTTGCTGGTTTTCACATCATCTGTTATTTAAATATGAGCTAAAGTTGCAGCAAGAGAGGGGGAAATGGTCTGTGATGATCTATGCTAGCCAATGCTGGCCATATCAATATCTTTACCTTTCTGAAGTGATATTTAGCTGTGTAGGCTAGCATGAGGGACAGGAAGTAGCTACCAACAATTACGTTTTGTTTTGAGAATTCCGCTAACCTTGTTAATCTACCTAGGTTATAATTAGCTAGCTGCTATTCAGTTCAATTTCTGTCACGATTATAAATGCCAACAAAATGTGAACGCGAACAGCATAATATTTACCTAAAAGGTTAGCTGTGATAGCACAGTCGCTAGCATATCCAGGGTCAGTGGTGGTGTATTCACACCTCTTGAATTGGTCCTCTTTTTTTTTTCTTTTTTTTACAGCCTGAATTTAATTCTGATGAAATTGAGTTTTGTTACTGGCCTACACACAATACCTCATAATGTCAAAGTGGAATTATGTTTTTTAGAAATCGCTCCCCGCTAGACAGCCCGTAAAACGCTGGCTGGCTACTCTATGTACTTAGAGAGAACAGTGCTTCACTGTCCCCAACATGGTACATTTTTGTTCTGGCTTCAGACTCACACAACTGATTTCGACTAATCAGGGGATTGACTTACTCTATGGCCACTCTGCCACTGACTGCCCTCTCCAGTAACCCCACTGACTGCCCTCTCCAGTAACCCCACTGACTGCCCTCTCCAGTAACCCCACTGACTGCCCTCTCCAGTAACCCCACTGACTGCCCTCTCCAGTAACCCCAGTGCTGTGTTCTCTCTCTGAGGTCCCACAGTAACCCCAGTGCTGTGCTCTCTCTCTGAGGTCCCACAGTAACCCCAGTGCTGTGCTCTCTCTCTCTCTGAGGTCCCACAGTAACCCCAGTGCTGTGCTCTCTCTCTCTCTCTCTGAGGTCCCACAGTAACCCCAGTGCTGTGCTCTCTCTCTCTGAGGTCCCACAGTAACCCCAGTGCTGTGCTCTCTCTGAGGTCCCACAGTAACCCCAGTGCTGTGCTCTCTCTCTCTGAGGTCCCACAGTAACCCCAGTGCTGTGCTCTCTCTGAGGTCCCACAGTAACCCCAGTGCTGTGCTCTCTCTCTCTCTCTCTGAGGTCCCACAGTAACCCCAGTGCTGTTCTCTCTCTCTCTGAGGTCCCACAGTAACCCCAGTGCTGTGCTCTCTCTGAGGTCCCACAGTAACCCCAGTGCTGTGCTCTCTCTCTCTCTCTCTGAGGTCCCACAGTAACCCCAGTGCTGTGCTCTCTCTCTCTCTCTCTCTCTCTCAGAGGTCCCACAGTAACCCCAGTGCTGTCTACACCTGCTCTCTGTGTGAGGTACTGCTGGACTCTGTCTCTGAAGCGCACAGACACATCAAAGACAAGTGGCACAAGAGGAGAGCCAAGGTGAGAACACCTGATACTATTGTTCTATCATTCAAAACCATAAGATGCAATACATGTTTTACTATGACCGGTGTGAGTAACGTGTCTCTGACCTGTGCGTGCTCTGTGACTGCCCTCTGTAGGAGCGTTGTGAGGAGGAGATGCTGACGGAGATTGCGCCCCCCAAGGCGGAGCAGGTGGCAGCAGTGGGCATGGCCTTGGAGGGCGTGGTCAGAGAGAGAGGGATGAGTGACCAGGATGTGGAGAACAGACAACAGATCGTCTCCAACATGCAGGAAGTCCTAACAGCCGTCCTGCCTGGTGAGAGAATGGACACTAGACTAGAGGTGTAGACTAGACCAGTGGTTCCTGCCTGGTGAGAGAATGGACACTAGACTAGACCAGTGGTTCCTGCCTGGTGAGAGAATGGACACTAGACTAGAGGTGTAGACTAGGCCAGTGGTTCCTGCCTGGTGAGAGAATGGACACTAGACTAGACCAGTGGTTCCTGCCTGGTGAGAGAATGGACACTAGACTAGAGGTGTAGACTAGGCCAGTGGTTCCTGCCTGGTGAGAGAATGGACACTAGACTAGACCAGTGGTTCCTGCCTGGTGAGGGAATGGACACTAGACTAGAGGTGTAGACTAGACCAGTGGTTCCTGCCTGGTGAGGGAATGGACACTAGACTAGAGGTGTAGACTAGGCCAGTGGTTCCTGCCTGGTGAGAGAATGGACACTAGACTAGAGGTGTAGACTAGACCAGTGGTTCCTGCCTGGTGAGAGAATGGACACTAGACTAGAGGTGTAGACTAGACCAGTTGTTCCACACCTATGGTTCTTTACTTTTCTGCAGTGGAAAGATCCATGTTGACCCAAAGCCAAGCTTCCTTTGTTTGTGTGACAGAGGCTGTGGTACATCTAAGCCTAATCAGACTTACCTGCTAATGGTACATCTAAGCCTAGTCAGACTTACCTGCTAATGGTACATCTAAGCCTAGTCAGACTTGCCTGCTAATGGCACCGCTAATTCTAGTCAGACTTACCTGCTAATGGCACCGCTAAGCCTAGTCAGACTTGCCTGCTAATGGTACATCTAAGCCTAGTCAGACTTACCTGTTAATGGCACCGCTAAGCCTAGTCAGACTTACCTGTTAATGGCACCGCTAAGCCTAGTCAGACTTACCTGTTAATGGCACCGCTAAGCCTAGTCAGACTTACCTGTTAATGGCACCGCTAAGCCTAGTCAGACTTACCTGCTAATGGTACATCTAAGCCTAGTCAGACTTACCTGCTAATGGTACAGCTAAGCCTAGTCACACTTACCTGCTAATGGTACAGCTAAGCCTAGTCACACTTACCTGCTAATGGTACAGCTAAGCCTAGTCACACTTACCTGCTAATGGTACAGCTAAGCCTAGTCACACTTACCTGCTAATGGTACCGCTAAGCCTAGTCAGACTTACCTGCTAATGGCACCGCTAAGCCTAGTCAGACTTACCTGCTAATGGCACCGCTAAGCCTAGTCAGACTTGCCTGCTAATGGTACAGCTAAGCCTAGTCAGACTTACCTGCTAATGGTACAGCTAAGCCTAGTCAGACTCGCCTGCTAATGGTACAGCTAAGCCTAGTCAGACTCACCTGCTAATGGTACAGCTAAGCCTAGTCAGACTCGCCTGCTAGTGGTACAGCTAAGCCTAGTCAGACTTACCTGCTAATGGTACATCTAAGCCTAGTCAAACTTGCCTGCAAATGGCACCGCTAAGCCTAGTCAGACTTGCCTGCTAATGGTACATCTAAGCCTAGTCAGACTTGCCTGCTAATGGTACATCTAAGCCTAGTCAGACTTACCTGCTAATGGTACATCTAAGCCTAGTCAGACTTGCCTGCTAATGGTACATCTAAGCCTAGTCACACTTACCTGCTAATGGCACCGCTAAGCCTAGTCAGACTTACCTGCTAATGGTACATCTAAGCCTAGTCAGACTTACCTGTTAATGGCACCGCTAAGCGTAGTCAGACTTACCTGCTAATGGTACATCTAAGCCTAGTCACACTTACCTGCTAATGGTACCGCTAAGCCTAGTCAGACTTGCCTGCTAATGGTACATCTAAGCCTAGTCACACTTACCTGCTAATGGTACCGCTAAGCCTAGTCAGACTTGCCTGCTAATGGTACAGCTAAGCCTAGTCAGACTTACCTGCTAATGGTACCGCTAAGCCTAGTCAGACTTACCTGCTAATGGTACAGCTAAGCCTAGTCAGACTTGCCTGCTAATGGTACATCTAAGCCTAGTCACACTTACCTGCTAATGGTACCGCTAAGCCTAGTCAGACTTACCTGCTAATGGCACCGCTAAGCCTAGTCAGACTTACCTGCTAATGGCACCGCTAAGCCTAGTCAGACTTGCCTGCTAATGGTACAGCTAAGCCTAGTCAGACTTACCTGCTAATGGTACAGCTAAGCCTAGTCAGACTCGCCTGCTAATGGTACAGCTAAGCCTAGTCAGACTCACCTGCTAATGGTACAGCTAAGCCTAGTCAGACTCGCCTGCTAGTGGTACAGCTAAGCCTAGTCAGACTTACCTGCTAATGGCACCGCTAAGCCTAGTCAGACTTACCTGCTAATGGCACCGCTAAGCCTAGTAAGACTTATCTGCTAATGGTACAGCTAAGCCTAGTCAGACTTACCTGCTAATGGTACAGCTAAGCCTAGTCAGACTCGCATGCTAATGGTACAGCTAAGCCTAGTCAGACTTACCTGCTAATGGCACCGCTAAGCCTAGTCAGACTTACCTGCTAATGCTACCGCTAAGCCTAGTCAGACTTGCCTGCTACTGGCACCGCTAAGCCTAGTCAGACTTACCTGCTAATGGTACAGCTAAGCCTAGTCAGACTTACCTGCTAATGGCACCGCTAAGCCTAGTCAGACTTACCTGCTAATGGTACAGCTAAGCCTAGTCAGACTTACCTGCTAATGCTACCGCTAAGCCTAGTCAGACTTGCCTGCTACTGGCACCGCTAAGCCTAGTCAGACTTACCTGCTAATGGTACAGCTAAGCCTAGTCAGACTTACCTGCTAATGGTACAGCTAAGCCTAGTCAGACTTACCTGCTAATGGTACAGCTAAGCCTAGTCAGACTTACCTGCTAATGGTACAGCTAAGCCTAGTCAGACTTACCTGCTAATGGTACAGCTAAGCCTAGTCAGACTTACCTGCTAATGGCACCGCTAAGCCTAGTCAGACTCGCCTGCTAGTGGTACAGCTAAGCCTAGTCAGACTTACCTCCTAATGGTACAGCTAAGCCTAGTCACACTTACCTGCTAATGGTACAGCTAAGCCTAGTCACACTTACCTGCTAATGGTACCGCTAAGCCTAGTCAGACTTACCTGCTAATGGCACCGCTAAGCCTAGTCAGACTTACCTGCTAATGGCACCGCTAAGCCTAGTCAGACTTGCCTGCTAATGGTACAGCTAAGCCTAGTCAGACTTACCTGCTAATGGTACAGCTAAGCCTAGTCAGACTCGCCTGCTAATGGTACAGCTAAGCCTAGTCAGACTCACCTGCTAATGGTACAGCTAAGCCTAGTCAGACTCGCCTGCTAGTGGTACAGCTAAGCCTAGTCAGACTTACCTGCTAATGGCACCGCTAAGCCTAGTCAGACTTACCTGCTAATGGCACCGCTAAGCCTAGTAAGACTTACCTGCTAATGGTACAGCTAAGCCTAGTCAGACTTACCTGCTAATGGTACAGCTAAGCCTAGTCAGACTCGCATGCTAATGGTACAGCTAAGCCTAGTCAGACTTACCTGCTAATGGCACCGCTAAGCCTAGTCAGACTTACCTGCCAATGCTACCGCTAAGCCTAGTCAGACTTGCCTGCTACTGGCACCGCTAAGCCTAGTCAGACTTACCTGCTAATGGTACAGCTAAGCCTAGTCAGATTTACCTGCTAATGGCACCGCTAAGCCTAGTCAGACTTACCTGCTAATGGTACAGCTAAGCCTAGTCAGACTTACCTGCTAATGCTACCGCTAAGCCTAGTCAGACTTGCCTGCTACTGGCACCGCTAAGCCTAGTCAGACTTACCTGCTAATGGTACAGCTAAGCCTAGTCAGACTTACCTGCTAATGGCACCGCTAAGCCTAGTCAGACTTACCTGCTAATGGCACCGCTAAGCCTAGTCAGACTTACCTGCTAATGGCACAGCTAAGCCTAGTCAGACTTACCTGCTAATGGTACAGCTAAGCCTAGTCAGACTTACCTGCTAATGGTACAGCTAAGCCTAGTCAGACTCGCCTGCTAGTGGTACAGCTAAGCCTTGTCAGACTTACCTGCTAATGGTACAGCTAAGCCTAGTCAGACTTACCTGCTAATGGCACCGCTAAGCCTAGTCAGACTTACCTGCTAATGCTACCGCTAAGCCTAGTCAGACTTGCCTGCTACTGGCACCGCTAAGCCTAGTCAGACTTACCTGCTAATGGCACCGCTAAGCCTAGTCAGACTTACCTGCTAATGGTACAGCTAAGCCTAGTCAGACTTACCTGCTAATGGCACCGCTAAGCCTAGTCAGACTTACCTGCTAATGGCACCGCTAAGCCTAGTCAGACTTACCTGCTAATGGCACCGCTAAGCCTAGTCAGAACATGTAGCTTAGATGTCTTTCTAGGAAGGGCATGTTTACATCTGAAAGATGAGAATATCATTAAGGATGAATAGTGTTTCAGGTTTGTTTTTTGTTTGTGTTCTCTATTGGGCTTTTCTCTCTTCCCTCAGAGGTGAAACTCAGGCTCTATGGGTCTTCCTGCACCAAGTTTGGTTTCAAGGATTCTGACGTCAACATTGACATCCAGTTCCCACCTCATGTGAGTAGCCTTGCTTTCTGATGCGATGTGTGTGTGTCTTCCTAGACTAATAGTTAATGTTTCGTTTATTTTCCGTTTTTGCTGTGATTGTCATGTTTTTCCTGAAGCTCGATAATATTGTAATCTATGATTTTATTAGGGTTTTGAAATGGGTCTGTGTTCACAAATATTCGCTTTGTGTAATCTATCATATTAATTTTTTTTTTAAATATATTTTTTTAATGTTCACAGATGCATCAGCCAGACGTTCTGTTGCAGGTACAGAAGAGTCTGTCAGTTAGCCGTGAGTATGACTGACTTTTTTCCCCCCTCAAGACATGCTACTGTAGAAACCACCATAATAACCAATGATACTGTTAGCATTAGCATCGTCGTTTAGTGGAGGGATCACCCCCCCCTTGAGATAATGTTGATGATGGAGTTGGTGGTGATTGTTTCCAGTTCTCTACTGTGACCTGGAGGCAGACTTCCATGCCAGGGTACCGGTGGTCATCTGTAAAGACAAGAACAGGTCAGTCCTTCATTTATTTATTTTTATTTGATTTATTTCACCTTTATTTAACCAGGTAGGCCAGTTGAGAACAAGTTCTCATTTACAATTGCGACCTGGCCAAGATAAAGCAAAGCAGTTCGACACATACAACAACACAGAGTTACACATGGAGTAAAACAAACATACAGTCAATAATACAGTAGAAAAATAAGTCTATATACAATATGAGCAAATGAGGTGAGAAGGGAGGTAAAGGCAAAAAAAAAGGCCATGGTGGCGAACTAAATACAATATAGCAAGTAAAACACTGGAATGGTTGATTTGCAGTGGAAGAATGTGCAAAGTAGAGATAGAAATAATGGGGTGCAAAGGAGCAAAATAAATAAATACAGTAGGGGAAGAGGTATTTGTTTGGGCTAAATTATAGATGGGCTATGTACAGTAACCTGTGAGCTGCTCTGACAGCTGGTGCTTAAAGCTAGTGAGGGAGATATGTGTTTCATCCATTGGTCCAGTTCTGGATCATCACGTCCTCTCATATGTGTTGCTATCTGACAGTTGTATTGTTTAACACTAATCTTCCTGAATATAACCACATCTCCCTTTTGATTGATGTGGCTGATGGGATCTGTAGTTTTTCAGGAAGAACCCTGTCTGATTGTTGTTGTTGTTGTCGTCCAAGTGGTCTGGTGTGTAAGGTGAGCGCAGGAAATGACAACGCCTGCCTGACCACCTCCTTCCTGTTTGAGCTGTCCAATCGGGAGCCTCTCCTGCTGCCACTGGTCCTGGGCTTCAGACACTGGGCCCGGGTGAGTTTCTTCGTTGGCCCTCACACCTGGTTTACTACCAGATCACCAGTTAGCCTAGCAGTGTTTCCTCTAGATCAAGGGGAACGTTGATGTGGGTGGGTGGGGGGCCACTTAGAATCTTAACTTATCATGAGGGTTCGCAGTGGCTCGTGGGTCTGCGTCCCCGCACATGCAGTCGAAGCTGGCCCTGAGTTTGTTTGGCCCTGTTTTGTTTTCTCTGCTCTTGACTGCGGAGAGAAAAATTTGACGTTTTTAGAATTAATTTTCCCTGCAATTCTGCACATTTTGCCATGGGGCCTAGAGAAGACTGAGTTGATCCGCGGGCCTACAAAAAAAGGGGGTACGTGCCACCAGTTGCCCATCCCTGCCCTAGCTGTTTCTCTAGGTGAGGAGCTGAGTTTCCTCAGACATTTTGGCCTGTCAACAACCTCATCACCGAGGGGGTGAATTAAGTCACATTTTCACATAATCTACCATTGATATCAATGGTCGACTAACTTCACATTGGATTCGTGTCAGTTGGGATTCACTCCATATACAGAATTGTCCTTTTGTGTCCCAAGGCCCACTTTTCATTGTTTTGACATGGTGTGCTCCCGTCTGTCTGTCTCAGATCTGTCACGTGGACCGAGCGGAGGAGGGAGGTTTGGCGTCGTACGTCCTGGCTCTCATGGTCATCTACTTTCTCCAACAGAGGAAACGGCCCGTCCTGCCGTCCTACCTGGGACACGAGGTACACACACACACACACACACACACACACACACACACACACACACACACAGTCTTGTTTGAACCTTTTCACACGTACCAACACACGGGTGTGATCATTCTACAGTGGTCCCTGTAGCGTACGATCCAACAGGTGTGATTAGAACGCGTATTTTATAACGTCCAGTTTTCAAATGATGCAACAATCAGCGTTTGAGCTGGCCACACTGGTTTTTCAGAAATATTTTCCACAAAACACAGTCCTTTACAAAGTTATATCCAGAATGTCAGCCGTTTATTTTTGGAAGCAATGTTGAGACATTTACAGAAGTATCTACAGCATGACACAATCATCCAAACCGGGGAAAATGTAGGCTACATTTGTCCTAGCGCTAACTGAGGAAATATTGACGTAACACAAGCGGTCATATTTTTCTAACTCTCGGCTGACATAAACTACAATATGAATTAGCGAATAGCAATTACTATTTATAACGAATCACATGACGGGTGAAGCTCACCATTGATCAAAATAATTGAGTAAAACAGTTAGCAGAAATCGAAAGTAATCCGACGACGGGTAGTTTGTGTGTGCCGCCATGCTTGTTGTTTTCCCGCATCAACCAAAGATAATAAGAGACAAGATGAGTTTGGTCTGTTTATAGTATGCATGTTGAAGGGGGTGTGTCATCTACGGTCATCCACTTGCCTTCATTCACTTCCGGAAGTTTACACCGAAAGATGAGTGATCTATTCCTTCACCTCATTATAACATCTTTGGTCCGACAGATTACGTGACACCCAGAATGCATTGTATAATGTCAACAAACATGGCGCCACACATAGCTGGCAAATAGCTTAGCTCATTTATAAATCAGTACAACCTTCAAAAAAGTATTTTACACACATCATAGGTGTCCATTACAATCTACGCAATAATCGGAATGCATTATTTGTCACCGGTACTTGAAAACATGAATAAAACTTTAAATACATTATAATACATACATACTGTATGCGCCTACAGTAGAAACGACACCACGATATACAGAAAATAGGGAACTTACATTGAACGCATACGTGTCCAACGTTATTATGTGTAAGGAAAACAAGGAAGACAAAGCGAGTGCCAGCAAGAAAATGTTCCAATATCTTTCAAGACTGTGCAACTGGTCTTCATGTATAGTTAAACACGTCCACGCACACACACACACTAGGGGTGTAATGGTTCGGTACATATTGCGGTTTTGGGGTCACGGTTCGATTTCGGTACGGCAGGACAATTAAATGCCATTCACACTGTTCCTGGCATTGTCTGTTGTGATAGGATTGTTATGTCTCAAGTTCCCCACTCTGATGCTGCGTTTGTAACCATGTGGGAATTAAGGCCTCTCATCACATCAAGAGAGACAACACTACATAAAGAGACCAAAGAAAACAACATAACATGGCAGCAACATATGACAACATGGTAGCAACACAACATAACAACAACACATGACAACATGGTAGCAACACAACATAACATGGTAGCAACACAACATATGACAACATGGTAGCAACACAACATATGACAACACATGACAACATGGTAGCAACATATGACAACATGGTAGCAACACAACATAACAACATGGTAGCAACGCATGGTAGCAACACAACAACATGGTAGCAACACATAACAACATGGTAGCAACACATAACAACATGGTAGCAACACATAACAACATGGTAGCAACACATAACAACATGGTAGCAACACATAACAACATGGTAGCAACACATAACAACATGGTAGCAACATAACAACATGGTAGCAACACATAACAACATGGTAGCAACACATAACAACATGGTAGCAACACATAACAACATGGTAGCAACACACAACAACATGGTAGCAACACATAACAACATGGTAGCAACACAACAACATGGTAGCAACATAACAACATGGTAGCAACACATAACAACATGGTAGCAACACATAACAACATGGTAGCAACACATAACAACATGGTAGCAACACATAACAACATGGTAGCAACACATAACAACATGGTAGCAACACATAACAACATGGTAGCAACACATAACAACATGGTAGCAACACATAACAACATGGTAGCAACACATAACAACATGGTAGCAACACATAACAACATGGTAGCAACACATAACAACATGGTAGCAACACATAACAACATGGTAGCAACACATAACAACATGGTAGCAACACATAACAACATGGTAGCAACACATAACAACATGGTAGCAACACAACAACATGGTAGCAACACAACAACATGGTAGCAACACAACAACATGGTAGCAACACATAACAACATGGTAGCAACACATAACAACATGGTAGCAACACATAACAACATGGTAGCAACACATAACAACATGGTAGCAACACATAACAACATGGTAGCAACACATAACAACATGGTAGCAACACATAACAACATGGTAGCAACACATAACAACATGGTAGCAACACATAACAACATGGTAGCAACACATAACAACATGGTAGCAACACATAACAACATGGTAGCAACACATAACAACATGGTAGCAACACATAACAACATGGTAGCAACACATAACAACATGGTAGCAACACATAACAACATGGTAGCAACACATAACAACATGGTAGCAACACATAACAACATGGTAGCAACACATAACAACATGGTAGCAACACATAACAACATGGTAGCAACACATAACAACATGGTAGCAACACATAACAACATGGTAGCAACACATAACAACATGGTAGCAACACATAACAACATGGTAGCAACACATAACAACATGGTAGCAACACATAACAACATGGTAGCAACACATAACAACATGGTAGCAACACATAACAACATGGTAGCAACACATAACAACATGGTAGCAACACATAACAACATGGTAGCAACACATAACAACATGGTAGCAACACAACATAACAACATATTGGTCACAGACAACAACACAAAGGTCAAGAAGGTAGAGACAACAATACATCACACAAAGCAGCAACAACTGTCAGTAAGAGTGTCCATGATTGAGTCTTTGAATGAAGAGATAAAACTGTCCAGTTTGAGTGGTTTGTACAGCTCGTTCCAGTCGCTAGCTGCAGCGAACTGAAAAGAGGAGCGACCCAGGGATGTGTGTGTTTTGGGAACCTTTAACAGAATGTGACTGGCAGAACGGGTGTTGTATGTGGAGGATGAGGGCTGCGGTAGGTATCTCAGATGGTAGGAGAGAGGCTTAAAAGGGGTTTTATAAATAATAGCTAATAATAATCTCCCACTTCCGGGGTAATGTGATGGGCGGTCACTGTTAGGTCAGCGCTACACGGTGCATTGGCTAATTCGTTAAACTGTGGTTCGAGGACTTTGACGAGTTGCTGACACCACATGCTATTCTCAACCAGCGAGAATGAGCGTATAACCGCCGCTATAAACCAAAGACACAAACATGTAAACATCCTACCTATCGCTCTTATAATTGCTTTGGTCCGGTCAGAATCCGCTGCTTGAATGCAGAGGGGAGACTGTTTATTTTTGCTTCGGAGTAATGTCGTCTGCATACCTGGGGAACTCTTAAAGGGATAATTCAACCCCAGAAATAACAATCATAAGACCTGTCAATATGGTGAAAGCCAGTGTTGTATCAGTGGGTAAAGTAACGGCTAAGCGGTCCGCCTGTGAATATCAGGAAATCGTGTAGGAAAGTTTCATAGCTACATAACTGTAGTCACTGAAGATCAAATTTCATAACGCTTTTCAAACAATGATCTGCACTCCTGATCGCTAAAATCAGCAAATAGATGGTATGCCCACACTTGTCTAGAACACATCCATCCGTTTTAGATCAGGACAAAGTATAGATTTCACTTAGGATATGCGCAATCTAAACAGCGTACCAAATGACTAACCTCCGTTTCTCCTTCAAGTACCATGTCGCAATGCGCCGTGTCTGTAGGAAACATATTACAGAAAAGAGGAATCCCATTGGCCGATGAAAGGAGAAAAGCTCCACCCAACTGCCTGTCGACCAATCGCGTTCACGTTGTCACGCGGTTGCTAAGCTAATCGTCAACGTAACGCTGCTGTTTTATAGCTCGGTGGCAGGGAAACTGCAAGTTTGAACCCTTTGAGAGACTCCTAAATTGATAACGCAGTTTGTTTAGGCGATTTTTACAGCTAGCTACTTCACATGCTGATATGGACTTTGGTATTATTGTGTGGAGCTATGTTTTCAGCCCAGGGATATGGAGAACATTGCATTGTGGGTTTTATAGAAGACATGAGTTGCATCAGATTTCCAAAAAATGATCACATGTTTCTACCAACCCAGTTATAACTACAAAATTAAACATTTGTTCGCCCAAAAATATTATTTTCACATATTAGTGTTTTTAACACTGTTAATAATAGGAATTAGTAGTTTGCGGTGCATTATCATTTTTAGCCAACGAGCCCTTCTCGTTCAGCTGTAGCGACATACTCTCTCTGTCCGTCACCGTTGTAATCTACTGGGAAGCCAAAATGTTACCAAACGGGAATGATTTATTCTTTATTTTTTATTTTTAACTATGATGGAGAATGTTCCTGGTTTATTCACCCCACCGCTCTCCGTCGTACAAAACTAGTTCCCAGCTGCGCCTCACATTAGGACAGTTTGAAATGCGCCAATTAACATCAGAATTTTGATCACAACGTTCGCATTGGCTCTAGTTGTAACGGAATAGCCAGACATTTTTGTTCTGCTCAGATTTACTCGAGGCAGACAACGTATTTTAGGCATAGTCTATAGGCCTGGGGTTTCTTTTTAGTAAATAGTTGTTTTAACGTTTTCATTCTGGTTCACAGTGCGGACCGAACCGAGATCCTCGTACCACACGGTTCTGTACAAATATGTGTAAAGTTTACACCCCTTTGTCTAGTAATATTCTGTATTGTTTCCTGTGGACCCCAGGAAGAGTAGCTGCTGCTTTAGCAACACCTAATGGGGATCCTAATAAAATACCTAACACACACACACACACACACAGCAGAGGAAACAGCCCATCCTGCTGAGTTCTCCATCAACAGGCTGTACTACATCTACCCATAACACCTCTCCCCCTTTTCCCTCAGATAAAGGAGTTCTCCATCAGCAGGCTACATGACTTCAGTCTGACCATGGAGGATGGCTGTGTCCACTGGGGTTACTATCCCGTCTCTAAGGACTCACCCCCAGAAACCATCTTCAGGGAGGGCAAGGTAACTACACCCTGTGGGGGGGTGACTACACCCTGTGGGGGGAGTGACTACACCCTGTGGGGGGGTGACTACACCCTGTGGGGGGGGTGACTACACCCTGTGGGGGGGGGGGTAACTACACCCTGTGGGGGGGGGGGGGTAACTACACCCTGTGGGGGGGGGGGGGTAACTACACCCTGTGGGGGGGGGGGGGGTAACTACACCCTGTGGGGGGGGGGTAACTACACCCTGTGGGGGGGGGGGGGTAACTACACCCTGTGGGGGGGGGGGGGGGGGGTAACTACACCCTGTGGGGGGGAGGTGACTACACCCTGGGGGGGGGGGGGGGGGTGACTACACTCTGGGGGGGGGGGGGTTGACTACACTCTGGGGGGGGGGGGTTGACTACACTCTGGGGGGGGGGTTGACTACACTCTGGGGGGGGGGTTGACTACACTCTGGGGGGGGGGGGGTTGACTACACTCTGGGGGGGGGGGTTGACTACACTCTGGGGGGGGGGTTGACTACACTCTGGGGGGGGGGGGGGGGTGACTACACCCTGGGGGGGGTGACTACACCCTGGGGGGGGGGTGACTACACCCTGGGGGGGGGGGTGACAACACCCTGGGGGGGGGGACTACACCCTGGGGGGGTGACTACACCCTGTGGGGGGGGGGGGGGGGGTGACTACACCCTGTGGGGGGGGGGGGGGGGGGTAACTACACCCTGTGGGGGGGTAAGCCTGGTGCTCACATAGACCTTGTTAAAAGTAACATAATATTGTCAGTGTACACACTGTGTGTAATGAGTGTGTGTGTAATGAGTGTGTGTGTAATGGGTGTGTGTGTAATGGGTGTGTGTGTAATGGGTGTGTGTGTAATGAGTGTGTGTGTAATGAGTGTGTGTGTAATGAGTGTGTGTGTAATGAGTGTGTGTGTAATGAGTGTGTTTGCCTGTGTGTAATGAGTGTGTGTGTAATGAGTGTGTGTGTAATGAGTGTGTGTGTAATGAGTGTGTGTGTAATGAGTGTGTGTGTAATGAGTGTGTGTGTAATGAGTGTGTGTGTAATGGGTGTGTGTGTAATGGGTGTGTGTGTAATGGGTGTGTGTGTAATGAGTGTGTGTGTAATGGGTGTGTGTGTAATGAGTGTGTGTGTGTGTAATGAGTGTGTGTGTGTGTAATGAGTGTGTGTGTGTAATGAGTGTGTGTGTGTAATGAGTGTGTGTGTGTGTGTATGAGTGTGTGTGTGTGTAATGAGTGTGTGTGTGTGTGTAATGAGTGTGTGTGTGTGTGTAATGAGTGTGTGTGTGTGTGTAATGAGGGTGTGTGTGTAATGAGGGTGTGTGTGTAATGGGTGTGTGTGTAATGGGTGTGTGTGTAATGGGTGTGTGTGTAATGGGTGTGTGTGTAATGGGTGTGTGTGTAATGAGTGTGTGTGTCTCTCCAGGCTCCTCTGGTGTTCCAGAACTCTGTCGCTCCTCCAGCGGTGGGTCTCCTGTGGGTGGAGATGCTGCGTTTCTATTCGCTGGAGTTCAACATGGCGGAGTGTGTCATCAGCGTGCGCACCAGCCTCGTCCTATCACGGGACGCCAAGGACTGGCCCAAGAAACGCATTGCCGTGGAGGGTACGAACTTTGACCTTTTTTTTTTACCATTCACCTCTCAAACCATCGAATTCCACTACCGAACATGTTCTAGCATTGATATCTATTTTTCATGGTCCTTGGAACCGGATAACCTGTGGAACCGGGTAACCTGTGGAACCGGATAACCTGTGGAACCGGGTAACCTGTGGAACCGGGTAACCTGTGGAACCGGGTAACCTGTGGAACCGGGTAACCTGTGGAACCGGGTAACCTGTGGAACCGGGTAACCTGTGGAACCGGGTAACCTGTGGAACCGGGTAACCTGTGGGGGTTCAACCTGACCAACCATCTAGTGTAGTTACATGTCTCATTCTCCAGGGAGGCCAGATCAAGGTCCCATATTTTTCACTCTTAATAAGGCGCTGGCAGACAGCGTGAGGCGGGCGGGGCGGGCGGGGTGGGCCTGTCATTTTAAATGAACGCTAGGCGGGGGGGAATGGTCGGGCTGTGCCCCGTGGAAGCCGCTCAGCCGAGTCGGAGAAAATGGGATTCTGCCAGCGGTGCCGTTGTTGTTGACCAATAGGAAACGTAGCCTGCGTGGTCGTACATCAGCACCAAGGTTTCCATTAGCCGGTAGATGCCCATTACATTTATTTATTTTAATTTAGCCGACCAAATTGTCCAGAAATCAAAGTAATTGATGGAAATAACCAGTGGATGTGCTTCGACTTCATAGGCTAATATCCTTCATAGGCTAATATCCTTCATAGGCTAATATCCTTCATAGGCTAATATCCTTCATAGGCTAATATCCTTCATAGGCTAATATCCTTCATAGGCTAATATCCTTCATAGGCTAATATCCTTCATAGGCTAATATCCTTCATAGGCTAATATCCTTCATAGGCTAATATCCTTCATAGGCTAATATCCTTCATAGGCTGATATCCTTCATAGGCTGATATCCTTCATAGGCTGATATCCTTCATAGGCTGATATCCTTCATAGGCTAATATCCTTCATAGGCTGATATCCTTCATAGGCTGATATCCTTCATAGGCTGATATCCTTCCTAGGCTAATATCCTTCATAGGCTGATATCCTTCATAGGCTAATATCCTTCCTAGGCTGATATCCTTCATAGGCTAATATCCTTCATAGGCTAATATCCTTCATAGGCTAATATCCTTCATAGGCTAATATCCTTCCTAGGCTGATATCCTTCCTAGGCTGATATCCTTCATAGGCTAATATCCTTCATAGGCTGATATCCTTCATAGGCTGATATCCTTCATAGGCTGATATCCTTCATAGGCTGATATCCTTCATAGGCTGATATCCTTCATAGGCTGATATCCTTCATAGGCTGATATCCTTCATAGGCTGATATCCTTCATAGGCTGATATCCTTCATAGGCTGATATCCTTCATAGGCTGATATCCTTCATAGGCTGATATCCTTCATAGGCTGATATCCTTCATAGGCTGATATCCTTCATAGGCTGATATCCTTCATAGGCTGATATCCTTCATAGGCTGATATCCTTCATAGGCTGATATCCTTCATAGGCTGATATCCTTCATAGGCTGATATCCTTCATAGGCTGATATCCTTCATAGGCTGATATCCTTCATAGGCTGATATCCTTCATAGGCTGATATCCTTCATAGGCTGATATCCTTCATAGGCTGATATCCCTCATAGGCTGATATCCCTCATAGGCTGATATCCCTCATAGGCTGATATCCCTCATAGGCTGATATCCTTCATAGGCTGATATCCTTCATAGGCTGATATCCTTCATAGGCTGATATCCTTCATAGGCTAATATCCTTCATAGGCTGATATCCTTCATAGGCTAATATCCTTCATAGGCTAATATCCTTTATAGGCTAATATCCTTCATAGGCTAATATCCTTCATAGGCTAATATCCTCCATAGGCTAATATCCTTCATAGGCTAATATCCTCCATAGGCTAATATCCTCCATAGGCTAATATCCTATAATATCCTTCATAGGCTAATATCCTTCATAGGCTAATATCCTCCATAGGCTAATATCCTCCATAGGCTAATATCCTCCATAGGCTAATATCCTTCATAGGCTAATATCCTTCATAGGCTAATATCCTTCATAGGCTAATATCCTTCATAGGCTGATATCCTTCATAGGCTAATATCCTATAATATCCTTCATAGGCTAATATCCTTCATAGGCTGATATCCTTCATAGGCTGATATCCTCCATAGGCTAATATCCTATAATATCCTTCATAGGCTAATATCCTTCATAGGCTAATATCCTATAATATCCTTCATAGGCTGATATCCTCCATAGGCTAATATCCTATAATATCCTTCATAGGCTAATATCCTTCATAGGCTGATATCCTCCATAGGCTAATATCCTATAATATCCTTCATAGGCTAATATCCTTCATAGGCTGATATCCTTCATAGGCTAATATCCTATAATATCCTTCATAGGCTAATATCCTTCATAGGCTGATATCCTTCATAGGCTGATATCCTTCATAGGCTAATATCCTTCATAGGCTAATATCCTTCATAGGCTGATATCCTTCATAGGCTAATATCCTATAATATCCTTCATAGGCTAATATCCTTCATAGGCTGATATCCTTCATAGGCTGATATCCTTCATAGGCTAATATCCTTCATAGGCTAATATCCTTCATAGGCTGATATCCTTCATAGGCTAATATCCTTCATAGGCTAATATCCTTCATAGGCTGATATCCTTCATAGGCTGATATCCTTCATAGGCTAATATCCTTCATAGGCTAATATCCTTCATAGGCTAATATCCTTCATAGGCTAATATCCTTCATAGGCTAATATCCTTCATAGGCTGATATCCTTCATAGGCTGATATCCTTCATAGGCTAATATCCTTCATAGGCTAATATCCTTCATAGGCTAATATCCTATAATAACCTTCATAGGCTAATATCCTTCATAGGCTAATATCCTTCATAGGCTGATATCCTTCATAGGCTGATATCCTTCATAGGCTAATATCCTTCATAGGCTAATATCCTGCATAGGCTGATATCCTATAATATCCTTCATAGGCTAATATCCTTCATAGGCTGATATCCTTCATAGGCTGATATCCTTCATAGGCTGATATCCTTCATAGGCTGATATCCTCCATAGGCTAATATCCTTCATAGGCTAATATCCTTCATAGGCTAATATCCTTCATAGGCTGATATCCTTCATAGGCTAATATCCTCCATAGGCTAATATCCTTCATAGGCTAATATCCTATAATATCCTTCATAGGCTAATATCCTTCATAGGCTAATATCCTCCATAGGCTAATATCCTCCATAGGCTAATATCCTTCATAGGCTAATATCCTTCATAGGCTAATATCCTTCATAGGCTAATATCCTTCATAGGCTAATATCCTTCATAGGCTGATATCCTTCATAGGCTAATATCCTATAATATCCTTCATAGGCTAATATCCTTCATAGGCTGATATCCTTCATAGGCTGATATCCTCCATAGGCTAATATCCTATAATATCCTTCATAGGCTAATATCCTTCATAGGCTAATATCCTATAATATCCTTCATAGGCTGATATCCTCCATAGGCTAATATCCTATAATATCCTTCATAGGCTAATATCCTTCATAGGCTGATATCCTCCATAGGCTAATATCCTATAATATCCTTCATAGGCTAATATCCTTCATAGGCTGATATCCTTCATAGGCTAATATCCTATAATATCCTTCATAGGCTGATATCCTTCATAGGCTGATATCCTTCATAGGCTGATATCCTTCATAGGCTAATATCCTTCATAGGCTAATATCCTTCATAGGCTAATATCCTTCATAGGCTGATATCCTTCATAGGCTAATATCCTATAATATCCTTCATAGGCTAATATCCTTCATAGGCTGATATCCTTCATAGGCTGATATCCTTCATAGGCTGATATCCTTCATAGGCTGATATTCTTCATAGGCTAATATCCTTCATAGGCTGATATCCTTCATAGGCTAATATCCTTCATAGGCTAATATCCTTCATAGGCTGATATCCTTCATAGGCTGATATCCTTCATAGGCTGATATCCTTCATAGGCTAATATCCTTCATAGGCTAATATCCTTCATAGGCTGATATCCTTCATAGGCTAATATCCTTCATAGGCTAATATCCTTCATAGGCTAATATCCTTCATAGGCTAATATCCTTCATAGGCTGATATCCTTCATAGGCTGATATCCTTCATAGGCTAATATCCTTCATAGGCTAATATCCTATAATATCCTTCATAGGCTAATATCCTTCATAGGCTAATATCCTGCATAGGCTGATATCCTATAATATCCTTCATAGGCTAATATCCTTCATAGGCTGATATCCTTCATAGGCTGATATCCTTCATAGGCTGATATCCTCCATAGGCTAATATCCTTCATAGGCTAATATCCTTCATAGGCTAATATCCTTCATAGGCTGATATCCTTCATAGGCTAATATCCTTCATAGGCTAATATCCTTCATAGGCTAATATCCTATAATATCCTTCATAGGCTAATATCCTTCATAGGCTGATATCCTTCATAGGCTGATATCCTTCATAGGCTAATATCCTTCATAGGCTGATATCCTTCATAGGCTAATATCCTTCATAGGCTAATATCCTTCATAGGCTAATATCCTTCATAGGCTAATATCCTGCATAGGCTGATATCCTATAATATCCTTCATAGGCTAATATCCTTCATAGGCTGATATCCTTCATAGGCTAATATCCTTCATAGGCTAATATCCTTCATAGGCTAATATCCTTCATAGGCTAATATCCTTCATAGGCTAATATCCTTCATAGGCTAATATCCTTCATAGGCTAATATCCTTCATAGGCTAATAACTTTCATAGGCTGATAACCTTCATAGGCTGATAACCTTCATAGGCTGATAACCTTCATAGGCTGATATCCTATAATATCCTTCATAGGCTAATATCCTTCATAGGCTAATATCCTTCATAGGCTAATATCCTTCATAGGCTAATATCCTTCATAGGCTGATATCCTTCATAGGCTGATATCCTTCATAGGCTAATATCCTTCATAGGCTGATATCCTTCATAGGCTAATATCCTTCATAGGCTAATATCCTTTATAGGCTAATATCCTTCATAGGCTAATATCCTTCATAGGCTAATATCCTTCATAGGCTAATATCCTTCATAGGCTAATATCCTTCATAGGCTAATATCCTTCATAGGCTAATGTCCTTCATAGGCTAATATCCTTCATAGGCTAATATCCTTCATAGGCTAATATCCTTCATAGGCTAATATCCTTCATAGGCTAATATCCTTCCTAGGCTAATATCCTTCCTAGGCTAATATCCTTCATAGGCTGATATCCTTCATAGGCTGATATCCTTCATAGGCTGATATCCTTCATAGGCTGATATCCTTCATAGGCTGATATCCTTCATAGGCTGATATCCTTCATAGGCTGATATCCTTCATAGGCTAATATCCTTCATAGGCTAATATCCTTCATAGGCTAATATCCTTCATAGGCTGATATCCTTCATAGGCTGATATCCTTCATAGGCTGATATCCTTCATAGGCTGATATCCTTCATAGGCTGATATCCTTCATAGGCTGATATCCTTCATAGGCTGATATCCTTCATAGGCTGATATCCTTCATAGGCTGATATCCTTCATAGGCTGATATCCTTCATAGGCTGATATCCTTCATAGGCTGATATCCTTCATAGGCTGATATCCTTCATAGGCTGATATCCTTCATAGGCTGATATCCTTCATAGGCTGATATCCTTCATAGGCTGATATCCTTCATAGGCTGATATCCTTCATAGGCTGATATCCTTCATAGGCTGATATCCTTCATAGGCTGATATCCTTCATAGGCTGATATCCTTCATAGGCTGATATCCTTCATAGGCTGATATCCTTCATAGGCTGATATCCTTCATAGGCTGATATCCTTCATAGGCTGATATCCTTCATAGGCTGATATCCTTCATAGGCTGATATCCTTCATAGGCTGATATCCTTCATAGGCTGATATCCTTCCTAGGCTGATATCCTTCCTAGGCTAATATCCTTCCTAGGCTAATATCCTTCCTAGGCTAATATCCTTCCTAGGCTAATATCCTTCCTAGGCTAATATCCTTCCTAGGCTGATATCCTTCATAGGCTAATATCCTATAATATCCTTCATAGGCTAATATCCTTCATAGGCTGATATCCTTCATAGGCTGATATCCTTCATAGGCTGATATCCTTCATAGGCTAATATCCTTCATAGGCTAATATCCTGCATAGGCTGATATCCTATAATATCCTTCATAGGCTAATATCCTTCATAGGCTGATATCCTTCATAGGCTAATATCCTTCATAGGCTGATATCCTTCATAGGCTAATATCCTTCATAGGCTAATATCCTTCATAGGCTAATATCCTTCATAGGCTAATATCCTTCATAGGCTAATATCCTTCATGGGCTAATATCCTTCATAGGCTAATATCCTATAATATCCTTCATAGGCTAATATCCTTCATAGGCTGATATCCTTCATAGGCTAATATCCTTCATAGGCTGATATCCTTCATAGGCTGATATCCTTCATAGGCTAATATCCTTCATAGGCTAATATCCTGCATAGGCTAATATCCTATAATATCCTTCATAGGCTAATATCCTTCATAGGCTGATATCCTTCATAGGCTAATATCCTTCATAGGCTGATATCCTTCATAGGCTGATATCCTTCATAGGCTAATATCCTTCATAGGCTAATATCCTGCATAGGCTGATATCCTATAATATCCTTCATAGGCTAATATCCTTCATAGGCTAATATCCTTCATAGGCTAATATCCTTCATAGGCTGATATCCTTCATAGGCTGATATCCTTCATAGGCTAATATCCTTCATAGGCTAATATCCTTCATAGGCTAATATCCTTCATAGGCTAATATCCTTCATAGGCTAATATCCTTCATAGGCTAATATCCTTCATAGGCTAATATCCTATAATATCCTTCATAGGCTAATATCCTTCATAGGCTGATATCCTTCATAGGCTAATATCCTTCATAGGCTGATATCCTTCATAGGCTGATATCCTTCATAGGCTAATATCCTTCATAGGCTAATATCCTGCATAGGCTAATATCCTATAATATCCTTCATAGGCTAATATCCTTCATAGGCTGATATCCTTCATAGGCTAATATCCTTCATAGGCTGATATCCTTCATAGGCTGATATCCTTCATAGGCTAATATCCTTCATAGGCTAAAATCCTGCATAGGCTGATATCCTATAATATCCTTCATAGGCTAATATCCTTCATAGGCTAATATCCTTCATAGGCTAATATCCTTCATAGGCTGATATCCTTCATAGGCTGATATCCTTCATAGGCTAATATCCTTCATAGGCTAATATCCTTCATAGGCTAATATCCTTCATAGGCTAATATCCTTCATAGGCTAATATCCTTCATAGGCTAATATCCTTCATAGGCTGATATCCTTCATAGGCTAATATCCTTCATAGGCTGATATCCTTCATAGGCTGATATCCTTCATAGGCTGATATCCTTCATAGGCTGATATCCTTCATAGGCTGACATCCTTCATAGGCTGACATCCTTCCTAGGCTGATAAATCCACAAGCTGCTGGACATTACTGTCTGGTGTTTCTATTTTAATCACACAGAAGACGCCAGGTCCTCATAAGGGACTTGGTAAAGATTTCTTCAGAACAGAGTGGAGAAAGCCTCCAGATCACTCGTTCTTGAGGACGAAGTAATGAGGCTGGTGTGAGTAAAGAAGGCGTCCAGATCACTCCTCCTTGAGGATGAAGTAATGAGGCTGGTTTGCATCAAGCTGCTGCAAGGAGTTGGACAGTTTTCACTTCCCAACAGCAGCGGCTCACTTTGAGCAGGCCAAGGTCCGCTTGCAAACGCAAGTAAATTAGAGGAAAATTATTGTGTTTGTCAGGTCCAGTCCTAGCAGTTCTGCTCCCGCCTTAGGCAGAATCAACCTATGCCGCCGCACCTGTGTCATTTTATAGTATACATATTTGGAATGGATCGATAGAGTACTGATGTGTATCCTGCGCAGTTGAGCTTATTCAGTAGCACTTGGAAAACGAAACATCGTTGCCAATAATTCACATTGGGGAGTTAAAAAAAAAAATATGTTGCAATCACGAGTCAGCCAACTGTCTGTAGTAGGAAACAGATGACCCCCACGATAGTTTAAATTACAATACATCATCTAGTGGAACTGTAAAAGAGGGAGCTGTAATTTGGGTTATGGAAGCAAGTGCTTTTATAAATTCATTGGCCCCGACCTCATTTCATAGGAGCATTGGAAAATAAACTTTCGCTCAATCAAATGTTGATATTTTATTTGTCATATTCGCTGAAAACAACAAGTGTAGACTTTACTGTGAAATGCTTACGAGACCTTTCCCAACAATGTAGTTAAAGTAAGATAGTTATTGTCTCTTGGGGTATGTCTCTAAGCTTGGCACATCTAGCCACTGGGATTTTTGCCCATTCTTCAAGGAAAAACTGCTCCAGCTCCTTTAACTTCTCTGCGCTACGGATCCCTTTTACGGGATCATTTTCCTAAACAACCACTGAATTGCAGTGCGCAAAATATTACAAAAAATATTTATAATCATGCAATCACAAGTGAAATATACCAAAACACAGTTTAGCTTGTTGTTAATCCACCTATCGTGTCAGATTTTGAAAATATGCTTTGCAGGGAAAGAAATCTAAGCTTTTGTAAGTGTATCAATCAATGCTAGAACAGTTAGCCTTATATTAGCTTGGTCACGAAAGTCAGAAAAGCAATAAAATTAATCGCTTACCTTTGATAACCTTCGGATGTTTGCACTCACGAGACTCCCAGTTACACAATAAATGTTCTTTTTGTTCGATAAATATTACTTTTATAACAAAAAAACGCTATTTGGGTTGCGCGTTATGTTCAGAAAACCAAAGCCTCGTTCCATTCGACGAAAATTCCAAAAAGTATCCGTAATGGTCGTAGAAACATGTCAAATGTTTTTTATAATCAATCCTCAGGTTGTTTTTAACAAACCTAATCGATAATATTTCAACCGGACCGTAACCTATTCAATAAGAGAGAAAAAGAAAATGGAGAGCTACCCTCTCGAGCGCAGGAACTAATCAGAGGACACCTGACTACTTTTGAAAAATCGCGCTAATTTTTCAAAATAAAAGCCTGAAACTATGTCTGAAGCCTGGTCACAGCCTGAGGAAGCCATTGGAAAAGGAATCTGGTTGATAACCCTTTAAATGGAAGAAAGACAGGCCAGGAAACACCGATTTATTTATTTATTTATTTTTTTTTTTTTTTTTTTAAATAATCACTTCCGGGTTAGATTTTCTCAGGTTTTCGCCTGCAGAATCAGTTTTGTTATACTCACAGACAATGTTTTGGAAACTTTGGAGTGTTTTCTATGCTAATCTGTACATTTCTATGCATATTCTACGATCTGGACCTGAGAAATAGTCCGTTTACCTTGGGAACGTTATTTAAAAAATAAAAAATCTGACCCCTAGCGTCAAGAGCCTCTACGGACCACCCATCCCGGATCCGGGATCATTCTCATCAGAAACGCTGACTAGAATAGCCTAGCCTAGCGCCACAGGGATATAATATAATTTCATGAAATCACAAGTCCAATATAGCAAATGAAAGATAAACATCTTGTGAATCCAGCCAACATGTCCGATTTTTAAAATGATTTACAGTGAAAACACAACATATATTTATTTTAGCTCACCACAATATCCAAAAACACACCGCCATTTTTTCACAGAAAAGATAGCTTTCACAAAACCCACAAATAGAGATACAATTAGTCACTAACCTTGGAACAACTTCATCAGATGACAGTCATATGACATCATGTTATACAATACATTTATGTTTTGTTCGATTATGTGCATATTTATAGCCACAAATCGTGGTTTTACATTGGCGCCATGTTCAGAAATGGCTCCAAAATAGCGAAAGTAATTACAGATAGCCACGTCAAATACAGAAATACTCATCATAAACTTTGATGAAAGATACATGTTTAACATATAATTAAAGATACACTGGTTCTTAATGCAACCGCTGTGTTAGATTTAAAAAATAACTTTAGTAAAAAGCACAGCATGCAATAATCTGAGACAGCGCTCAGCCATTCTCCGCCATGTTGGAGTCAACAGAAATACGAAATTACATCATAAATATTCCCTTACCTTTGATGATCTTTCATCAGAATGCAGTGCCAGGAATCCTAGTTCCACAATAAATAGTTTTTTTGTTTTTTAATGTCCATTGCTTCTGTCGAATTAGCAACTTTGGCTAGCATGTGTAGTTCACGTGTCCATCGAACTTTACGCTAATGAACAAAAACTTCAAAAAGTGATATTACAAATCGAATAAACTGGTCAAACTCAGTTGAGAATCAATCTTCAGGATGTTTTTCTCATATATATCCAATAACGCCCCCAACGGAGCATTTCTTTATGTCTATCTAACGCATTGCAGACAAAGACATCACATGCCCTCTGTGCGTGGCCAAGAACTGGCAATCTGCCTGACCTGTCACTCCAAAGGCTCTCATCCGGTCCCACATGAAGCTATATGCTTCATTCCACATTCTACTGCCTGTTGGCATCTAGTGGAAGGCGTATGAAGTGCATACAGATCCATAAATATAAGGCAGTTGAATAGGCGATGCCTTTCACAGCGACCCATGTCAGAATTTTCACTTCCTGTTTGGAAGTTTGCCCCCCCAAAAAAACCTGACTCAGGGAATGAGTGTACAACTGGTAAATAGTCGATGATATTCCAGTCAGATGTTTAGCTAGCTAGCTCGCTCCAGCGGTTAGCCAGGTAGCTAGCTATAACTAGCTGGCTAGAAGGATGAATTTAGAAGCTAACGTTGAACAGAGCCTCAGCAGGAGCAGTTGACTGAAATTAAGCGAATTATAATCAAAAGATGGCCTACTTGAAGTTCTCATAACAAAATGCCTTTGCTTTACAGAGAGTAGTGAGACAGACAGTGGTGAGTCAGGCTGCAATGAAGGAGGCAAAGGGGATACACAGACAAAGCGTTGAAGCAAGCAGGGAGAGAGGTTCTACACAGAGAGACGAAGCAAGCAGGGAGAGAGGTTCTACACAGAGAGACGAAGCAAGCAGGGAGAGCGGTTCTACGGAGAGAGACGAAGCAAGCAGGGAGAGAGGTTCTACGCAGAGAGACGAAGCAAGCAGGGAGAGAGGTTCTACACAGAGAGACGAAGCAAGCAGGGAGAGAGGTTCTACACAGAGAGACGAAGCAAGCAGTGAGAGAGGTTCTACACAGAGACGAAGCAAGCAGGGAGTGAGGTTATACACAGAGAGACGAAGCAAGCAGGGGAGAGCGATTATACGAAGCGTTGAAGCAAGCAGCGAGAGAGGTTCTACACAGAGAGACGAAGCAAGCAGGGGAGAGCGATTCTACGAAGCGTTGAAGCAAGCAGCGAGCTAGGTTCTACGGAGAGAGACGAAGCAAGCAGGGAGAGAGGTTCTACGCAGAGAGACGAAGCAAGCAGGGAGAGAGGTTCTACGCAGAGAGACGAAGCAAGCAGGGAGAGAGGTTCTACAGAGAGAGACGAAGCAAGCAGGGAGAGAGGTTCTACACAGATAGACTAAGCGTTGAAGCAAGCAGGGAGAGAGGTTAGTAGTACACTGGTTCCCAAACTTGGGGTCCAGGACCCATGTGGGGTCCTCTGAGAGAATCATTCATCTTATTCTTGTTTCTCTTTTAAATGGGTATAGAATACAGCATTTTAGAGTCAACTAAGGGCCTTTTTACACTGTCAGAATTCCCTTTCATGTCATTATGTCCTGTGTTGGGACTGTCTGTGGGACTTAAACATTTTGTGAATATAAAGAAATGTTTTCTATTATTATCATGTACGCTGAACAAAAATATAAACGCAACATTCAACAATTTAAAAAGATTTGATTAATTAATTACAATTAGTTAGTAATTGTAATTACAGTAACTGCATTACAGTTCATATAAGGAAATGCGTCCACATCAGTACTGACTTACCATATGGACATCACTACAAATGAGTTGATTGGTCTATTTCAGCCACACCCTTTGCTGACAGCTGTATAGAATCGAGCACATCGCCATGCAATCTCCATAGACAAACATTGGCAGTAGAATGGCCTTTCTGAAGAGCTCAGTGACTTTTCAACGAGGCATCGTCGTAAGATGCCACTTTTCCAACAAGTTAGTTAGTCAAATTTCGGGCCCCGTTCAACTGTAAGTGCTGTTATTGTGTAGTGGAAACGTCTATGAGCAACAACGGCTCAGCCGTGAAGTGGTAGGCCACACAAGCTCACAGAACAGGACCGCAGAGTGCTAAGGTGCGTAGCAAGTTAAAAATATATATATATTCTCGCTTGCATCACTCACTACCGAGTTCCTAACTGCCTCTGGAAGCAACGTCAGCACAAGAACTGTTCGTCGGGAGCTTCATGAAATGGGTTTCCATGGCCGAGCAGCCGCGCACAAGCCGAAGATCACCACGTGCAATGCCAAGCGTCGGCTGGAGGGGTGTAAAGCTCACTGCCGTTGGACTCTGGACCAGTGGAAACGTGTTCTCTGGAGTGATGAATCATGCTTCAGAAAAAGGGGGGGAACCAACTCCATATTAATGTCCGTGGTTTTGGAATGAGATGTTGGGCGAGCAGGTGTCCTTATACATTTGGTCATGTGGTGTGTGTGTGTGTGGTACATAACTAGTGTTATTGAGTAGAATTTGTCATCTAATGATGAATAGTAAGTGAATAGTTTTTTCCCATGCGGTTGTGGCGATATACTGCCATCTGGTGGTGACTAGAAAAACTGCATAATAGGAACTATTACAAATTGATGGTCCTTCAAAATAAATATTAGTGCTTGAAAAAGTACTTAAGTCCTTGAATTTGACTTACCACTGTACAGTTTTGAGTTTTTTTGCATTTTAGCTATTCCTAACCCTTTTCCTAACCTTAACCCAATTCTCCTAACCTGTTATATTAATTCTCCTAACCTGTTATATTAATTCTCCTAACCTGCTATATTAATTCTCCTAACCTGCTGCGTAAGTTCTCCTAACCTGCTACAAAAAGTCAAATATGATGTTATTTTGACAAAAGGTGCATCCCTTCTTGCCATGACCGGCTGGCCCTGGTGTTCCTAGACAGCCATGTGTTTGACTAGAGGGGCCGGCGGCGTGGCCGCTCTGACTAGAGGGGCCGGCGGCGTTGCCGCTCTGACTAGAGGGGCCGGCGGCGTTGCCGCTCTGACTAGAGGGGCCGGCGGCGTTGCCGCTCTGACTAGAGGGGCCGGCGGCGGGGCCTCTCTGACTAGAGGGGCCGGTGGTAATTCAGCTGGCTGTCTGAAAAGCCCTTTAATGTTAAACCTGTGTTCAGCGGTTGCCAGGTAGACTTTGTAAAGAGAAACACTGTTGTTTAGCACTGCAAATCATAATACGCAAGTTCTGATTTTGAGACGAGATTTAATTAATTAATTAATTAAATTTAATTGTGTGTTTTTAGATCCGTTTGCTGTGAAGAGGAACGTGGCTCGTACATTGAACAGCCAACAGATGTATGAGTACATCCTCCACTGCCTCAAATCGACCTACAAGTACTTCGCCCTGCCCCTAAGTCTTCCCTCAGCCAACCACAAGATGGCAGGGCCGCGTGGAGCTAATTACAAGCAAGGGCCTAGTCAGAAGGCTCCGAGTGACGTGAGCCGTGTCCAATCAGGGTTGAGCAGTGTCAAACTGGAGTCTCAGGCAGCCAATGGGCAGAAAGGAGAGGCGGGGTTTAAGCAGGACTCTGACTGTATGGTGGAGGAAGAGGAGGAGAGCCCTACAGACTCTGATAACGAAGGAGAGAAAGAAGATGAGGATTTGGGGAAGAACAGCCAGTCTGAGGAGGAGGATGAAGAGCTCGATGAGGAAGTATATCCCAGACATCACCTAGACAGTGTGAACACGGAGGACGAAGAGCTGTTCCCATTGGACGAGGTCTCGGAGGAGCTTCTCTCAGACGAGGAGGGGCCAGACCTAGACACTCCCAGTTCATTGGACGAGGAGGAGGTGGCCTCGCCTAAACAGGAAGTGCTTGACAACAAGACCGAGGGGGCCAGTGGTCTCTGCTATGGCTTCACCAGACAGACCTTCACCCGTGGAAAGGTAGATATAAGAGAGCATGTGATCAAAACTAAACAAGGTATAACTAATGAAATATGCAGGACACATGTACAGTGCCAGTCAAAAGTTTGGACTCACCTACTCATTCAAGGGTTTTTCTTTCTTTTTTTACTATTTTCTACATTGTAGAATCATGTAGTAACCAAAAAAGTGTTAAACAAATCAAAATATATTTTAAGAGATTCTTAAGTTTTGCACACTCTTGACATTCTCTCAACCAGTTTCATAAGGTAGTCACCTGGAATGCATTTCAATTAACAGGTGTGCCTTGTAGAAACACGAACAATGGACAGGAAATCTGTCCTAATTGGAGATTTTTGGTTCCAATCGCCGTGTCTTTGTGAGAATCAGAGTAGTTGAACGGATTATGTCTGCATGTGTGGTTCCCACCGTGGAGCAGGTGTGGGGTGTTTTGCTGGTGACACTGTCAGTGATTTATTTAGAATTCAAGGCACACTTAACCCGGCATGGCTACCACAGCATTCTGCAGCTATACGCCATCCCATCTGGTTTGGGCTTAGTGGGACAGTAATTTGTTTTTCAACAGGACAATGACCCAACACACCTCCAGGATGTGTAAGGGCTATTTAACCAAGAAGGAGAGTGATGGAGTGCTGCATCAGATCACCTGGCATCCACAATCACCCGACCTCAACCCAACTGAGATGGTTTGGGATGAGTTGGACCGCAGAGTGAAGGAAAAGCAGCCAACAAGTGCTCAGCATATGTGGGAACTCCTTCAAAACTGTTTGAAAAGCATTCCAGGTGAAGCTGGTTGAGAGAATGCCAAAAGTGTGCAAAGCTGTCATCAAGGCAAAGGGTATCTACTTTGAAGAATCTCAAATGTTAAAATATATTTTGATTTGTTTAACACTTTTTTGGTTACTACATGATTCCATATGTGTTATTTCATAGTTGTGATGTCTTCGAGTATTCTACATTGTAGAAAATAGTACAAATAAAGAAAAACCCTTGAATGAGTAGGTGTGTCCAAACTTTTGACTGGTACTATAGGTGGGCGTAGATGGTGTGTGCACCAGGTATCGTATGTATCAAGTGTCTCGGTTAAAGGACTGATTTAGGATCAGTTTGACCTTTTTATAGATACAATATTACATCGGAGAGGGAGAAATGAAGTGAGAGGGATAACTGGCCCCAAAATCTGTGTTCTCCAGTCAATGGCTTTTTATAGCCTTTTTTTTTTTTAAAGGTTCTTTGTAAGCGATGAGTTTTTCTTCTTTAGGTCAAATTTGATTAGCAAAAAAAATGTAATGGTTTATTTGCTACGTATGGCTCATTTGATCTAATGTAAGTGTTGTAATGCTTAGGTTGTTACGAATATGTGTCGGCTCCTCAGTGTCAGTCTCTAACCCTGTGTGTGTCGGCCCCGCACAGTGTCGTCCCCTAACCCTGTGTGTGTCGGCTCCTCAGTGTCAGTCTCTAACCCTGTGTGTGTCGGCTCCTCAGTGTCAGTCTCTAACCCTGTGTGTGTCGGCTCCTCAGTGTCAGTCTCTAACCCTGTGTGTGTCGGCTCCTCAGTGTCAGTCTCTAACCCTGTGTGTGTCGGCTCCTCACAGTGTCAGTCTCTAACCCTGTGTGTGTCGGCTCCTCACAGTGTCAGTCTCTAACCCTGTGTGTGTCGGCTCCTCAGTGTCAGTCTCTAACCCTGTGTGTGTCGGCTCCTCAGTGTCAGTCTCTAACCCTGTGTGTGTCGGCTCCTCAGTGTCAGTCTCTAACCCTGTGTGTGTCGGCTCCTCACAGTGTCAGTCTCTAACCCTGTGTGTGTCGGCTCCTCACAGTGTCAGTCTCTAACCCTGTGTGTGTCGGCTCCTCACAGTGTCAGTCTCTAACCCTGTGTGTGTCGGCTCCTCAGTGTCAGTCTCTAACCCTGTGTGTGTCGGCTCCTCACAGTGTCAGTCTCTAACCCTGTGTGTGTCGGCTCCTCAGTGTCAGTCTCTAACCCTGTGTGTGTCGGCTCCTCAGTGTCAGTCTCTAACCCTGTGTGTGTCGGCTCCTCAGTGTCAGTCTCTAACCCTGTGTGTGTCGGCTCCTCACAGTGTCAGTCTCTAACCCTGTGTGTGTCGGCCCCGCACGGTGTCGTCCCCTAACCCTGTGTGTGTGTGTGTGTGTGTGTCAGTCCCACACAGTAGTGTGTAGTGTGTGTAAGCGGGACGGCCATCTAAAGAAGGACTGTCCTGAAGACTTCCAGAGGGTTCAGCTAGCCCCTCTCCCTCCCATGACACCTGCCTTCCTCACAACACTCAACACCGTCTGCCAGCAGTGTTACCGTAAGTCGCCGTGTTTCTGTGTGTGTGTTTCTGTGTGTGTGTTTCTGTGTGTGTGTTTCTGTGTGTGTGTTTCTGTGTGTGTGTTTCTGTGTGTGTGTTTCTGTGTGTGTGTGTGTGTGTGTGTTTCTGTGTGTGTGTGTGTGTGTTTCTGTGTGTGTGTGTGTTTCTGTGTGTGTGTGTTTCTGTGTGTGTGTGCGTACGTGTTTTTGTGTGTGTGTGCGTGCGTGTGTTTCTGTGTGTGTGTGTGTTTCTGTGTGCGTACGTGTTTCTGTGTGTGTGTTTGTGTGTGTGTGTCCTTCTCTTCAAATGATTTGTTCTGTATCGTTGTATGTACCGTTTCAGTTATAATTTACTGAATTTCCCAGGAGACTTTGCTCCAGATGAGGTGGAGCTGGGAGTGAGAGAACACATCCTGCTGGACCTCGAGAGCTTCGTCAAACGCCAGTTCACAGGTGAGACGCCACATTGTTCCCTCTAAAAGTCGTCTAAAGGAAAGCTTTGTTCGAAGAAGAAGTGAAGACATTTCCACTCGATGTGGTAGCCGATGTTCACAGGATTTGTTTTATAGTTGTTTGTTCCAGACTTCCACTGACGGGTGATTGATTGATTAACAGGTTCCAGACTTCCACTGACTGTCGTTTGATTGATTGACAGGTGCCAGACTGAGGTTGTTTGGTTCGTCTAAGAACGGCTTTGGCTTCAAGCAGAGTGACCTGGACATTTGTATGGTGCTGGACGGACAGGAGACCGCTGAAGTAATCGATTGTATCTTCTCTCTGCCTCTCTCTGCCTCTCTCTCTGCCTCTCTCTCTGCCTCTCTCTCTGCCTCTCTCTCTGCCTCTCTCTCTGCCTCTCTCTCTGCCTCTCTCTCTGCCTCTCTCTCTGCCTCTCTCTCTGCCTCTCTCTCTGCCTCTCTCTCTGCCTCTCTCTCTGCCTCTCTCTCTGCCTCTCTCTCTGCCTCTCTCTCTGCCTCTCTCTCTGCCTCTCTCTCTGCCTCTCTCTCTGCCTCTCTCTCTGCCTCTCAATCCTCTCTCTCTGCCTCTCTCTCTGCCTCTCTCTCTGCCTCTCAATCCTCTCTCTCTCTGCCTCTCTATCCTCTCTCTCTCTGCTTCTCTATCCTCTCTCTCTCTGCCTCTCTATCCTTTCTCTCTCTGCTTCTCTATCCTCTCTCTCTGCCTCTCTATCCTCTCTCTCTGCCTCTCTATCCTCTCTCTCTGCCTTTCTATCCTCTCTCTCTGCCTCTCTATCCTCTCTCTCTGCCTCTCTATCCTCTCTCTCTGCCTCTCTATCCTCTCTCTCTGCCTCTCTCTCTGCCTCTCTATCCTCTCTCTCTGCCTCTCTATCCTCTCTCTCTGCCTCTCTCTCTCTCTCTGCCTCTCTCTCTCTCTTCTCTGCCTCTCTTCTCTCTTCTCTGCCTCTCTTCTCTGCCTTTCTCTCTCTTCTCTGCCTCTCTCTCTTCTCTGCCTCTCTCTCTTCTGTCTCTCTCTTCTCTCTCTCTCGTTCTGCCTCTCTCTCTCTTCTCTGCCTCTCTCTCTGTCTCTTTTATATACTATACTATATTAGCAGACACTTTTAACCAAAGCAATTAATGCTCTCACTTTTCTTACTCATTCACTCTCATCAAGACAACCATTGTCTCTATTGATAAACCACTGTAAATCTTATAAACCAGGGGTGTCAAACTCATTCCACGGAGGGCCTAGTGTCTGCAGGTAATTTCTTTCTTTCAATTAAGACCTAGACAACCAGGTGAGGGGAGTTCCTTACTGAGACCTAGACAACCAGGTGAAGGGAGTTCCTTACTGAGACCTGGACAACCAGGTGAGGGGAGTTCCTTACTGAGACCTGGACAACCAGGTGAGGGGAGTTCCTTACTGAGACCTAGACAACCAGGTGAGACAGGTTCCTTACTGAGACCTAGACAACCAGGTGAGACAGGTTCCTTACTGAGACCTGGACAACCAGGTGAGGGGAGTTCCTTACTGAGACCTAGACAACCAGGTGAGGGGAGTTCCTTACTGAGACCTGGACAACCAGGTGAGGGGAGTTCCTTACTGAGACCTAGACAACCAGGTGAGACAGGTTCCTTATTCAGACCTAGACAACCAGGTGAGGGGAGTTCCTTACTGAGACCTAGACAACCAGGTGAGGGGAGTTCCTTACTGAGACCTAGACAACCAGGTGAGGGGAGTTCCTTACTGAGACCTGGACAACCAGGTGAGGGGAGTTCCTTACTGAGACCTAGACAACCAGGTGAGGGGAGTTCCTTACTGAGACCTAGAAAACCAGGTGAGGGGAGTTCCTTACTGAGAACTAGACAACCAGGTGAGGGGAGTTCCTTACTGAGAACTAGAAAACCAGGTGAGGGGAGTTCCTTACTGAGACCTGGACAACCAGGTGAGGGGAGTTCCTTACTGAGACCTAGACAACCAGGTGAGGGGAGTTCCTTACTGAGACCTGGACAACCAGGTGAGGGGAGTTCCTTACTGAGACCTAGACAACCAGGTGAGGGGAGTTCCTTACTGAGACCTAGACAACCAGGTGAGGGGAGTTCCTTACTGAGACCTGGACAACCAGGTGAGGGGAGTTCCTTACTGAGACCTAGACAACCAGGTGAGGGGAGTTCCTTACTGAGACCTGGACAACCAGGTGAGGGGAGTTCCTTACTGAGACCTAGACAACCAGGTGAGGGGAGTTCCTTACTGAGACCTAGACAACCAGGTGAGGGGAGTTCCTTACTGAGACAACCAGGTGAGGGGAGTTCCTTACTGAGACCTAGACAACCAGGTGAGGGGAGTTCCTTACTGAGACCTAGACAACCAGGTGAGAGGAGTTCCTTACTGAGACAACCAGGTGAGGAGAGTTCCTTACTGAGACCTAGACAACCAGGTGAGGGGTGTTCCTTACTGAGACCTAGACAACCAGGTGAGGAGAGTTCCTTACTGAGACCTAGACAACCAGGTGAGGGGTGTTCCTTACTGAGACCTAGACAACCAAGTGAGGGGAGTTCCTTACTGTAACCTAGACAACCAGGTGAGGGGAGTTCCTTACTGTAACCTAGACAACCAGGTGAGGGGAGTTCCTTACTGAGACCTAGACAACCAGGTGAGGGGAGTTCCTTACTGTAACCTAGACAACCAGGTGAGGGGAGTTCCTTACTGTAACCTAGACAACCAGGTGAGGGGAGTTCCTTACTGTAACCTAGACAACCAGGTGAGGGGAGTTCCTTACTGAGACCTAGACAACCAGGTGAGGGGAGTTCCTTACTGTAACCTAGACAACCAGGTGAGGGGAGTTCCTTACTGTAACCTAGACAACCAGGTGAGGGGAGTTCCTTACTGAGACCTAGACAACCAGGTGAGGGGAGTTCCTTACTGAGACCTAGACAACCAGGTGAGGGGAGTTCCTTACTGAGACCTGGACAACCAGGTGAGGGGAGTTCCTTACTGAGACCTGGACAACCAGGTGAGGGGTGTTCCTTACTGAGACCTAGACAACCAGGTGAGGGGAGTTCCTTACTGAGACCTGGACAACCAGGTGAGGGGAGTTCCTTACTGAGACCTAGACAACCAGGTGAGACAGGTTCCTTACTGAGACCTAGACAACCAGGTGAGGGGAGTTCCTTACTGAGACCTAGACAACCAGGTGAGGGGAGTTCCTTACTGAGACCTAGACAACCAGGTGAGGGGAGTTCCTTACTGAGACCTAGAGACAACCAGGTGAGGGGAGTTCCTTACTGAGACCTAGACAACCAGGTGAGGGGAGTTCCTTACTGAGACTTGGACAACCAGGTGAGGGGAGTTCCTTACTGAGACCTAGACAACCAGGTGAGGGGAGTTCCTTACTGAGACCTAGACAACCAGGTGAGACAGGTTCCTTACTGAGACCTGGACAACCAGGTGAGGGGAGTTCCTTACTGAGACCTAGACAACCAGGTGAGGGGAGTTCCTTACTGAGACTTGGACAACCAGGTGAGGGGAGTTCCTTACTGAGACCTAGACAACCAGGTGAGACAGGTTCCTTACTGAGACCTGGACAACCAGGTGAGGGGAGTTCCTTACTGAGACCTAGACAACCAGGTGAGGGGAGTTCCTTACTGAGACCTAGACAACCAGGTGAGGGGAGTTCCTTACTGAGACCTAGAGACAACCAGGTGAGGGGAGTTCCTTACTGAGACCTAGACAACCAGGTGCGGGGAGTTCCTTACTGAGACCTGGACAACCAGGTGAGGGGAGTTCCTTACTGAGACCTAGACAACCAGGTGCGGGGAGTTCCTTACTGAGACCTAGACAACCAGGTGAGGGGAGTTCCTTACTGAGACCTAGACAACCAGGTGATGGGAGTTCCTTACTGAGACCTGGACAACCAGGTGAGGGGAGTTCCTTACTGAGACCTGGACAACCAGGTGAGGGGAGTTCCTTACTGAGACCTAGACAACCAGGTGAGGAGAGTTCCTTAGTAATCAGTGACCTTAGTTCATCAAGGGAGAAGTGAAAACCTGCAGGAACTTGTCTCTCTGTGGAATGAGTTTGACACGTGCTGTAAACACACCTCTCATGAAACCCTGTTTTGAACCAAATCCTTTGTCTCCTGCAGGGTCTGGACTGTATCAGCATCATAGAGTCTCTGGCCAGACTGCTGAGGAAACACCCAGGTCAGTGTCTAGACCCTGTGATAATGTAGTATATGGGTCAGTGGCTGGACCCTGTGATAATGTACTATATGGGTCAGTGGCTGGACCCTGTGATAATGTAGTATATGGGTCGGTGTCTGGACCCTGTGATAATGTAGAATATGGGTCGGTGTCTGGACCCTGTGATAATGTAGAATATGGGTCGGTGTCTGGACCCTGTGATAATGTAGAATATGGGTCAGTGTCTAGACACGACCCTGTGATAATGTAGTATATGGGTCAGTGTCTAGACACGACCCTGTGATAATGTAGTATATGGGTCGGTGTCTGGACCCTGTGATCATGTGGAATATGTTATGGGTCGGTGTCTGGACCCTGTGATAATGTAGTATATGGGTCGGTGTCTGGACCCTGTGATAATTTAGAATATGGGTCGGTGTCTGGACCCTGTGATAATGTAGCGGTGTCTGGACCCTGTGATAATGTAGTATATGGGTCGGTGTCTGGACCCTGTGATAATGTAGTATATGGGTCAGTGTCTAGACCCTGTGATATTGTAGTATATGGGTCGGTGGCTGGACACGATAATGTAGTATATGGGTCGGTGTCTGGACCCTGCGATAATGTAGTATATGGGTCGGTGTTTGGACACGATAATGTAGTATATGGGTCGGTGTCTGGACCCTGCGATAATGTAGTATATGGGTCGGTGTCTGAACACGATAATGTAGTATATGGGTCAGTGGCTGGACCCTGTGATAATGTAGAATATGGGTCAGTGTCTAGACACGACCCTGTGATGATGTAGTATATGGGTCAGTGGCTGGACCCTGTGATAATGTAGTATATGGGTCGGTGTCTGGACCCTGTGATAATATAGAATATGGGTCGGTGTCTGTACCCTGTGATAATGTATAATATGGGTCGGTGTCTGGACCCTGTGATAATGTAGCGGTGTCTGGACCCTGTGATAATGTAGTATATGGGTCGGTGTCTGGACCCTGTGATAATGTAGTATATGGGTCAGTGTCTAGACCCTGTGATATTGTAGTATATGGGTCGGTGGCTGGACCCTGTGATAATGTAGTATATGGGTGGGTGTCTGGACACGATAATGTAGTATATGGGTCGGTGTCTGGACCCTGCGATAATGTAGTATATGGGTCGGTGTCTGGACACGATAATGTAGTATATGGGTCGGTGTCTGGACCCTGCGATAATGTAGTATATGGGTCGGTGTCTGGACACGATAATGTAGTATATGTGTCGGTGTCTGGACCCTGCGATAATGTAGTATATGGGTCGGTGTCTGAACACGATAATGTAGTATATGGGTCAGTGGCTGGACCCTGTGATAATGTAGAATATGGGTCGGTGTCTAGACACGACCCTGTGATAATGTAGTATATGGGTCAGTGGCTGGACCCTGTGATGATGTAGAATATGGGTCAGTGTCTAGACACGACCCTGTGATAATGTAGAATATGGGTTGGCGTCTGGACCCTGTGATAATGTAGAATATGGGTCGGTGTCTGGACCCTGTGATAATGTATAATATGGGTCGGTGGCTGGACCCTGTGATAATGTAGTATATGGGTCGGTGTCTGGACCCTGTGATAATGTAGTATATGGGTCGGTGTCTGTACCCTGTGATAATGTATAATATGGGTCGGTGTCTGGACCCTGTGATAATGTAGTATATGGGTCAGTGCCTGGACCCTGTGATAATGTAGTTTATGGGTCAGTGTCTGGACAACGACCCTGTGATAATGTAGAATATGGGGGCAGTGTCTAGACACGACCCTGTGATAATGTAGAATATGGATTCTCCATATAGTCCCCTTGTACTGTGCACCAGGTGTGTATCTGTAAACCCGTGTCAATGTGGGATACTGTATATGAATTGTCCCTGTGGGCCCCAGGTCTGAGGAACATCCTTCCCATCACCACGGCGAAGGTCCCCATCGTTAAGTTCTACCACGCCAGGACCGGCTTGGAGGGAGACATCAGTCTCTACAACACGCTGGTCAGAGGAAAACACACCTGATCATAACACCTAGTTGGTCATGTGAGAGCAGGAAGCAGTGACTGAACACTTTTTTGTTTTCTCTCTCTCTTGGCTATCAGGCCTTACACAACACGCGTCTGTTGGCGTCGTACGCCGCCATCGACCCCCGAGTGAAGATGCTGTGTTATGTCACGAAGGTGTTTGCCAAGGTATGTCCCACTAGATTACAGCTGAGATGAGAAAGACACACTGAAAGGTTTAGATGGTGATCAACTTTCTATCAGTTTAACCTGATAAACAGCTGATGATAGGATAAAGAGTATTCTACCCAATATTTAATATCTGTGTTGTCCCCTGGTCTAGTTAACGGGGATGTTTTAATATCTGTGTTGTCCCCTGGTCTAGTTAAAGGGGATGTTTTAATATCTGTGTTGTCCCCTGGTCTAGTTAACGGGGATGTTTTAATATCTGTTGTCCCCTGGTCTAGTTAACGGGGATGTTTTAATATCTGTGTTGTCCCCTGGTCTAGTTAAAGAGGATGTTTTAATATCCATGTTGTCCCCTGGTCTAGTTAAAGGGGATGTTTTAATATCTGTGTTGTCCCCTGGTCTAGTTAAAGGGGATGTTTTAATATCTGTGTTGTCCCCTGGTCTAGTTAAAGGGGATGTTTTAATATCCGTGTTGTCCCCTGGTCTAGTTAAAGGGGATGTTTTAATATCCATGTTGTCCCCTGGTCTAGTTAAAGAGGATGTTTTAATATCCATGTTGTCCCCTGGTCTAGTTAAAGGGGATGTTTTAATATCTGTGTTGTCCCCTGGTCTAGTTAAAGGGGATGTTTTAATATCTATGTTATCCCCTGGTCTAGTTAAAGGGGATGTTTTAATATCTACGTTGTCCCCTGGTCTAGTTAAAGGGGATGTTTTAATATCTGTGTTGTCCCCTGGTCTAGTTAAAGGGGATGTTTTAATATCTGTGTTGTCCCCTGGTCTAGTTAAAGGGGATGTTTTAATATCTGTGTTGTCCCCTGGTCTAGTTAAAGGGGATGTTTTAATATCTGTGTTGTCCCCTGGTCTAGTTAAAGGGGATGTTTTAATATCTGTTGTCCCCTGGTCTAGTTAAAGGGGATGTTTTAATACCTGTTGTCCCCTGGTCTAGTTAAAGGGGATGTTTTAATATCTGTTGTCCCCTGGTCTAGTTAAAGGGGATGTTTTAATATCTGTGTTGTCCCCTGGTCTAGTTAAAGGGGATGTTTTAATACCTGTTGTCCCCTGGTCTAGTTAAAGGGGATGTTTTAATATCTATGTTGTCCCCTGGTCTAGTTAAAGGGGATGTTTTAATATCTATGTTGTCCCCTGGTCTAGTTAAAGGGGATGTTTTAATATCTGTTGTCCCCTGGTCTAGTTAAAGGGGATGTTTTAATATCTGTGTTGTCCCCTGGTCTAGTTAAAGGGGATGTTTTAATATCTGTGTTGTCCCCTGGTCTAGTTAAAGGGGATGTTTTAATACCTGTTGTCCCCTGGTCTAGTTAAAGGGGATGTTTTAATATCTATGTTGTCCCCTGGTCTAGTTAAAGGGGATGTTTTAATATCTATGTTGTCCCCTGGTCTAGTTAAAGGGGATGTTTTAATATCTGTGTTGTCCCCTGGTCTAGTTAAAGGGGATGTTTTAATACCTGTTGTCCCCTGGTCTAGTTAAAGGGGATGTTTTAATATCTGTTGTCCCCTGGTCTAGTTAAAGGGGATGTTTTAATATCTGTGTTGTCCCCTGGTCTAGTTAAAGGGGATGTTTTAATACCTGTTGTCCCCTGGTCTAGTTAAAGGGGATGTTTTAATATCTATGTTGTCCCCTGGTCTAGTTAAAGGGGATGTTTTAATATCTATGTTGTCCCCTGGTCTAGTTAAAGGGGATGTTTTAATATCTGTGTTGTCCCCTGGTCTAGTTAAAGGGGATGTTTTAATATCTGTGTTGTCCCCTGGTCTAGTTAAAGGGGATGTTTTAATATCTGTGTTGTCCCCTGGTCTAGTTAAAGGGGATGTTTTAATACCTGTTGTCCCCTGGTCTAGTTAAAGGGGATGTTTTAATATCTATGTTGTCCCCTGGTCTAGTTAAAGGGGATGTTTTAATATCTATGTTGTCCCCTGGTCTAGTTAAAGGGGATGTTTTAATATCTATGTTGTCCCCTGGTCTAGTTAAAGGGGATGTTTTAATATCTGTGTTGTCCCCTGGTCTAGTTAAAGGGGATGTTTTAATACCTGTTGTCCCCTGGTCTAGTTAAAGGGGATGTTTTAATATCTGTGTTGTCCCCTGGTCTAGTTAAAGGGGATGTTTTAATACCTGTTGTCCCCTGGTCTAGTTAAAGGGGATGTTTTAATATCTATGTTGTCCCCTGGTCTAGTTAAAGGGGATGTTTTAATATCTGTGTTGTCCCCTGGTCTAGTTAAAGGGGATGTTTTAATATCTGTGTTGTCCCCTGGTCTAGTTAAAGGGGATGTTTTAATATCTGCGTTGTCCCCTGGTCTAGTTAAAGGGGATGTTTTAATATCTGTGTTGTCCCCTGGTCTAGTTAAAGGGGATGTTTTAATATCTATGTTGTCCCCTGGTCTAGTTAAAGGGGATGTTTTAATATCTGTGTTGTCCCCTGGTCTAGTTAAAGGGGATGTTTTAATATCTGTGTTGTCCCCTGGTCTAGTTAAAGGGGATGTTTTAATACCTGTTGTCCCCTGGTCTAGTTAAAGGGGATGTTTTAATATCTATGTTGTCCCCTGGTCTAGTTAAAGGGGATGTTTTAATATCTATGTTGTCCCCTGGTCTAGTTAAAGGGGATGTTTTAATATCTGTGTTGTCCCCTGGTCTAGTTAAAGGGGATGTTTTAATATCTGCGTTGTCCCCTGGTCTAGTTAAAGGGGATGTTTTAATATCTGTGTTGTCCCCTGGTCTAGTTAAAGGGGATGTTTTAATATCTATGTTGTCCCCTGGTCTAGTTAAAGGGGATGTTTTAATATCTGTGTTGTCCCCTGGTCTAGTTAAAGGGGATGTTTTAATATCTGTGTTGTCCCCTGGTCTAGTTGTGTGATATCGGTGATGCGTCTCGAGGCAGCCTGTCATCCTATGGCTTCACCCTGATGGTGCTATTCTACCTGCAGCAGAGGAACCCACCTGTTATACCTGTACTACAGGAGGTAAGACAGAGGAACCCACCTGTTATACCTGTACTACAGGAGGTAAGACACAGAGGAACCCACCTGTTATACCTGTACTACAGGAGGTAAGACACAGAGGAACCCACCTGTTATACCTGTACTACAGGAGGTAAGACAGAGAGGAACCCACCTGTTATACTTGTACTACAGGAGGTAAGACAGAGGAACCCACCTGTTATACCTGTACTACAGGAGGTAAGACACTTAGGAACCCACCTGTTATACCTGTACTACAGGAGGTAAGACACAGAGGAACCCACCTGTTATACCTGTACTACAGGAGGTAAGACAGAGGAACCCACCTGTTATACCTGTACTACAGGAGGTAAGACACAGAGGAACCCACCTGTTATACCTGTACTACAGGAGGTAAGACACAGAGGAACCCACCTGTTATACCTGTACTACAGGAGGTAAGACACAGAGGAACCCACCTGTTATACCTGTACTACAGGAGGTAAGACACAGAGGAACCCACCTGTTATACCTGTACTACAGGAGGTAAGACACAGAGGAACCCACCTGTTATACCTGTACTACAGGAGGTAAGACAGAGGAACCCACCTGTTATACCTGTACTACAGGAGGTAAGACAGAGGAACCCACCTGTTATACCTGTACTACAGGAGGTAAGACAGAGAGGAACCCACCTGTTATACCTGTACTACAGGAGGTAAGACACAGAGGGACCCACCTGTTATACCTGTACTACAGGAGGTAAGACAGAGGAACCCACCTGTTATACCTGTACTACAGGAGGTAAGACACAGAGGAACCCACCTGTTATACCTGTACTACAGGAGGTAAGACAGAGGAACCCACCTGTTATACCTGTACTACAGGAGGTAAGACAGAGGAACCCACCTGTTATACCTGTACTACAGGAGGTAAGACACAGAGGAACCCACCTGTTATACCTGTACTACAGGAGGTAAGACAGAGGAACCCACCTGTTATACCTGTACTACAGGAGGTAAGACACAGAGGAACCCACCTGTTATACCTGTACTACAGGAGGTAAGACACAGAGGAACCCACCTGTTATACCTGTACTACAGGAGGTAAGACAGAGGAACCCACCTGTTATACCTGTACTACAGGAGGTAAGACACAGAGGAACCCACCTGTTATACCTGTACTACAGGAGGTAAGACAGAGGAACCCACCTGTTATACCTGTACTACAGGAGGTAAGACACTTAGGAACCCACCTGTTATACCTGTACTACAGGAGGTAAGACAGAGGAACCCACCTGTTATACCTGTACTACAGGAGGTAAGACAGAGGAACCCACCTGTTATACCTGTACTACAGGAGGTAAGACAGAGAGGAACCCACCTGTTATACCTGTACTACAGGAGGTAAGACAGAGGAACCCACCTGTTATACCTGTACTACAGGAGGTAAGACACAGAGGAACCCACCTGTTATACCTGTACTACAGGAGGTAAGACAGAGGAACCCACCTGTTATACCTGTACTACAGGAGGTAAGACACAGAGGAACCCACCTGTTATACCTGTACTACAGGAGGTAAGACAGAGGAACCCACCTGTTATACCTGTACTACAGGAGGTAAGACACAGAGGAACCCACCTGTTATACCTGTACTACAGGAGGTAAGACACAGAGGAACCCACCTGTTATACCTGTACTACAGGAGGTAAGACACAGAGGAACCCACCTGTTATACCTGTACTACAGGAGGTAAGACACAGAGGAACCCACCTGTTATACCTGTACTACAGGAGGTAAGACAGAGGAACCCACCTGTTATACCTGTACTACAGGAGGTAACTCAACTAAATCTGACTTCGGACCAATGAGTACAGTTCTGAGCAGTCTGTCCGTGAGTCCGATGATATTTTGGCAGATGTGCTGGCTGAATCTCTCATCGCTAAGACCTGCAATGTGTTTGTATATTTTGGCAGACGTATTGATTTGTGGTGTGTGTGTGTGTGTGTCGATAGATTTACGACGAGGAGGAGAAGCCTGAGGTTTTGGTAGATGGATGGAATGTCTACTTCTACCATGATCTGGAGAAACTGGTGAGTCCCTCTATCTGAACATCAGCTGTGGTGTGTGTGTGTCTCTCGCCCGAGCGGTGGCCCCGGTACCAGGGTAGCATGGTGTGTATTGGGCTCTGTGGCTGGGCCTGTTGCAGTTCTTCACCGAGACCTTTGACCTCTCTCTCTCTCTCTAGCCTGAGCGCTGGCAGCAGAGGAACGTGGAGTGTGTAGGTGCTCTGTGGCTGGGCCTGTTGCAGTTCTACACCGAGACCTTTGACCTCTCTCTCTATCTCTAGCCTGAGCGCTGGCAGCAGAGGAACGTGGAGTGTGTAGGTGCTCTGTGGCTGGGCCTGTTGCAGTTCTTCACCGAGACCTTTGACCTCTCTCTCTATCTCTAGCCTGAGCGCTGGCAGCAGAGGAACGTGGAGTGTGTAGGTGCTCTGTGGCTGGGCCTGTTGCAGTTCTACACCGAGACCTTTGACCTCTCTCTCTCTCTCTAGCCTGAGCGCTGGCAGCAGAGGAACGTGGAGTGTGTAGGTGCTCTGTGGCTGGGCCTGTTGCAGTTCTACACCGAGACCTTTGACCTCTCTCTCTCTCTCTAGCCTGAGCGCTGGCAGCAGAGGAACGTGGAGTGTGTAGGTGCTCTGTGGCTGGGCCTGTTGCAGTTCTACACCGAGACCTTTGACCTCTCTCTCTATCTCTAGCCTGAGCGCTGGCAGCAGAGGAACGTGGAGTGTGTAGGTGCTCTGTGGCTGGGCCTGTTGCAGTTCTACACCGAGACCTTTGACCTCTCTCTCTCTCTCTAGCCTGAGCGCTGGCAGCAGAGGAACGTGGAGTGTGTAGGTGCTCTGTGGCTGGGCCTGTTGCAGTTCTTCACCGAGACCTTTGACCTCTCTCTCTCTCTCTAGCCTGAGCGCTGGCAGCAGAGGAACGTGGAGTGTGTAGGTGCTCTGTGGCTGGGCCTGTTGCAGTTCTTCACCGAGACCTTTGACCTCTCTCTCTATCTCTAGCCTGAGCGCTGGCAGCAGAGGAACGTGGAGTGTGTAGGTGCTCTGTGGCTGGGCCTGTTGCAGTTCTACACCGAGACCTTTGACTTCAGAGAACATGTCATCTCCATTAGACAGAGCGCAGCTCTCACCACCTTCAACAAGCAGTGGACCTCTAAGTACATCGTCATCGAGGGTCAGTACTAGACTTGATTTACTCCGACCAAAAGGGGCCGTAACAGTGGCTCCGTCTCTTCTGTAAAAGCTGTCCTGGACACTTTCCCTCACTTAATTTGTCCTCGAGGATCGTGAACGTTGAGGGGGTTTGAGGGGAGCTATTGGTCGAGGGTTGTAAACGTTAAGGGGAGCTATTGGTCGAGGGTTGTGAACGTTGAGGAGAGCTATTGGTCGAAGGTTGTGAACGTTGAGGAGAGCTATTGGTCGAGGGTTGTGAACGTTGAGGGGAGCTATTGGTCGAGGGTTGTGAATGTTGAGGGGAGCTATTGGTCGAGGGTTGTAAACGTTGAGGGGAGCTATTGGTCGAGGGTTGTAAACGTTGAGGAGAGCTTTTGGTCAAGGGTTGTGAATGTTGAGGGGAGCTATTGGTCAAGGGTTGTAAACGTTGAGAGCTTTTGGTCAAGGGTTGTGAATGTTGAGGGGAGCTATTGGTCAAGGGTTGTAAACGTTGAGAGCTTTTGGTCAAGGGTTGTGAATGTTGAGGGGAGCTATTGGTCGAGGGTTGTAAACGTTGAGGGGAGCTATTGGTCGAGGGTTGTAAACGTTGAGGGGAGCTATTGGTCGAGGGTTGTAAACGTTGAGGGGAGCTATTGGTCGAGGGTTGTAAACGTTGAGGGGAGCTATTGGTCGAGGGTTGTAAACGTTGAGGGGAGCTATTGGTCGAGGGAGATTGAGGGGAGCTATTGGTCGAGGGTTGTAAACGTTGAGGGGAGCTATTGGTCGAGGGAGATTGAGGGGAGCTATTGGTCGAGGGTTGTAAACGTTGAGGGGAGCTATTGGTTGAGGGGGATTGAGGGGAGCTATTGGTCGAGGGTTGTAAAAGTTGAGGGGAGCTATTGGTCGAGGGTTGTAAAAGTTGAGGGGAGCTATTGGTCGAGGGTTGTGAACGTTGAGGGGAGCTATTGGTGCAGGCTGTTTTCATTTATCATCAACAGAGGGTGTAACACTGCTAGGTTGTAGTAAAACCCGACACACCCTGCAGCTCTCCAGGGAGGGTTGTGAACCAGGGATCTAGTTATCTGATCTCATGTTTTTCTTTCCAGATCCTTTTGACCTGAACCATAACCTGGGAGCTGGCCTGTCCAGGAGAAGTAGGTATCTCTCTATCTCTGTCTGTATGCCTGTCCAGGAGAAGTAGGTATCTCTCTATCTCTGTCTGTATGCCTGTCCAGGAGAAGTAGGTATCTCTTTATCTCTGTCTGTATGCCTGTCCAGGAGAAGTAGGTATCTCTCTGTCTGTCTGTATGCCTGTCCAGGAGAAGTAGGTATCTCTCTATCTCTCTGTCTGTATGCCTGTCCAGGAGAAGTAGGTATCTCTCTGTCTGTCTGTATGCCTGTCCAGGAGAAGTAGGTATCTCTCTATCTCTCTGTCTGTATGCCTGTCCAGGAGAAGTAGGTATCTCTCTGTCTGTCTGTATGCCTGTCCAAGAGAGATACCTACTTCTCCATCTTACTGTCTTTCTCTCATAGCATCATCCTCTGTTTCATTCACTTCCCTCCTGCCTCTCTCTCTCTCTCCCACTCCCTCTTCCTCCCACTCCCTCTTCCTCCCACTCCCTCTTCCTCCCACTCCCTCTTCCTCCCACTCCCTCTTCCTCCCACTCTCTCTCTCCCCCGTCCTCTCTCCCCCGTCCTCTCTCCCCCGTCCTCTCTCCCCCGTCCTCTCTGCCCCGTCCTCTCTGCCCCGTCCTCTCTCCCCCGTCCTCTCTCCCCCGTCCTCTCTCCCCCGTCCTCTCTCCCCCGTCCTCTCTCCCCCGTCCTCTCTCCCCCGTCCTCTCTCCCCCGTCCTCTCTCCCCCGTCCTCTCTCCCCCGTCCTCTCTCCCCCGTCCTCTCTCCCCCGTCCTCTCTCCCCCGTCCTCTCTCCCCCGTCCTCTCTCCCCCGTCTTCTCTGCCCCGTCTTCTCTGCCCCGTCTTCTCTGCCCCGTCCTCTCTGCCCCGTCCTCTCTGCCCCGTCCTCTCTCCCCCGTCCTCTCTCCCCCGTCCTCTCTCCCCCGTCCTCTCTCCCCCGTCCTCTCTCCCCCGTCCTCTCTCCCCCGTCCTCTCTCCCCCGTCCTCTCTCCCCCGTCCTCTCTCCCCCGTCCTCTCTGCCCCGTCTTCTCTGCCCCGTCCTCTCTCCCCCGTCCTCTCTGCCCCGTCCTCTCTCCCACTCTCTTTCCCTTTCTCTCTCCCTCACACTCTCTCCTCTCTCTCCCTTTCTCTCTCTCACAGTGACCAACTTCATCATGAAGGCGTTCATCAATGGCAGAAGTGTGTTTGGAACGCCAGTCAACGCCTACCCTCCTGAGTACACTAGTCAGATGGTTAGTATCCACTACCTACCCTCCTGAGTACGCTAGTCAGATGGTTAGTATCGACTACCTACCCTCCTGAGTACACTAGTCAGATGGTTAGTATCCACTACCTACCCTCCTGAGTACGCTAGTCAGATGGTTAGTATCGACTACCTACCCTCCTGAGTACGCTAGTCAGATGGTTAGTATCCACTACCTACCCTCCTGAGTACACTAGTCAGATGGTTAGTATCGACTACCTACCCTCCTGAGTACGCTAGTCAGATGGTTAGTATCCACTACCTACCTTCCTGAGTACGCTAGTCAGATGGTTAGTATCCACTACCTACCCTCCTGAGTACGCTAGTCAGATGGTTAGTATCCACTACCTACACTCCTGAGTACGCTAGTCAGATGGTTAGTATCGACTACCTACCCTCCTGAGTACGCTAGTCAGATGGTTAGTATCCACTACCTACCCTCCTGAGTACACTAGTCGGATGGTTAGTATCCACTACCTACCCTCCTGAGTACGCTAGTCGGATGGTTAGTATCCACTACCTACCCTCCTGAGTACGCTAGTCGGATGGTTAGTATCCACTACCTACCCTCCTGAGTACGCTAGTCGGATGGTTAGTATCCACTACCTACCCTCCTGAGTACGCTAGTCAGATGGTTAGTATCTACTACCTACCCTCCTGAGTACGCTAGTCAGATGGTTAGTATCCACTACCTACCCTCCTGAGTACGCTAGTCAGATGGTTAGTATCCACTACCTACCCTCCTGAGTACGCTAGTCAGATGGTTAGTATCCACTACCTACCCTCCTGAGTACGCTAGTCAGATGGTTAGTATCCACTACCTACCCTCCTGAGTACGCTAGTCAGATGGTTAGTATCCACTACCTACCCTCCTGAGTACACTAGTCAGATGGTTAGTATCCACTACCTACCCTCCTGAGTACGCTAGTCAGATGGTTAGTATCGACTACCTACCCTCCTGAGTACGCTAGTCAGATGGTTAGTATCCACTACCTACCCCCCTGAGTACGCTAGTCAGATGGTTAGTATCCACTACCTACCCTCCTGAGTACACTAGTCAGATGGTTAGTATCCACTACCTACCCTCCTGAGTACGCTAGTCAGATGGTTAGTATCCACTACCTACCCTCCTGAGTACGCTAGTCAGATGGTTAGTATCCACTACCTACCCTCCTGAGTACGCTAGTCAGATGGTTAGTATCCACTACCTACCCTCCTGAGTACGCTAGTCAGATGGTTAGTATCCACTACCTACCCTCCTGAGTACGCTAGTCAGATGGTTAGTATCTACTACCTACCCTCCTGAGTACGCTACTCAGATGGTTAGTATCCACTACCTACCCTCCTGAGTACACTAGTCAGATGGTTAGTATCCACTACCTACCCTCCTGAGTACACTAGTCAGATGGTTAGTATCCACTACCTACCCTCCTGAGTACACTAGTCAGATGGTTAGTATCCACTACCTACCCTCCTGAGTACGCTAGTCAGATAGTATCCACTACCTACCCTCCTGAGTACACTAGTCAGATGGTTAGTATCCACTACCTACCCTCCTGAGTACGCTAGTCAGATAGTATCCACTACCTACCCTCCTGAGTACGCTAGTCAGATGGTTAGTATCCACTACCTACCCTCCTGAGTACGCTAGTCAGATGGTTAGTATCCACTACCTACCCTCCTGAGTACACTAGTCAGATGGTTAGTATCCACTACCTACCCTCCTGAGTACACTAGTCAGATGGTTAGTATCCACTACCTACCCTCCTGAGTACACTAGTCAGATGGTTAGTATCCACTACCTACCCTCCTGAGTACACTAGTCAGATGGTTAGTATCCACTACCTACCCTCCTGAGTACGCTAGTCAGATGGTTAGTATCCACTACCTACCCTCCTGAGTACGCTAGTCAGATGGTTAGTATCCACTACCTACCCTCCTGAGTACGCTAGTCAGATGGTTAGTATCCACTACCTACCCTCCTGAGTACGCTAGTCGGATGGTTAGTATCCACTACCTACCCTCCTGAGTACGCTAGTCGGATGGTTAGTATCCACTACCTACCCTCCTGAGTACGCTAGTCGGATGGTTAGTATCCACTACCTACCCTCCTGAGTACGCTAGTCGGATGGTTAGTATCCACTACCTACCCTCCTGAGTACGCTAGTCGGATGGTTAGTATCCACTACCTACCCTCCTGAGTACGCTAGTCGGATGGTTAGTATCCACTACCTACCCTCCTGAGTACGCTAGTCGGATGGTTAGTATCCACTACCTACCCTCCTGAGTACGCTAGTCAGATGGTTAGTATCCACTACCTACCCTCCTGAGTACGCTAGTCAGATGGTTAGTATCCACTACCTACCCTCCTGAGTACGCTAGTCAGATGGTTAGTATCCACTACCTACCCTCCTGAGTACGCTAGTCAGATGGTTAGTATCCACTACCTACCCTCCTGAGTACGCTAGTCAGATGGTTAGTATCCACTACCTACCCTCCTGAGTACGCTAGTCAGATGGTTAGTATCCACTACCTACCCTCCTGAGTACACTAGTCAGATGCTTAGTATCCACTACCTACCCTCCTGAGTACACTAGTCAGATGGTTAGTATCCACTACCTACCCTCCTGAGTACACTAGTCAGATGGTTAGTATCCACTACCTACCCTCCTGAGTACGCTAGTCAGATGGTTAGTATCCACTACCTACCCTCCTGAGTACGCTAGTCAGATGGTTAGTATCCACTACCTACCCTCCTGAGTACGCTAGTCAGATGGTTAGTATCCACTACCTACCCTCCTGAGTACGCTAGTCAGATGGTTAGTATCCACTACCTACCCTCCTGAGTACGCTAGTCAGATGGTTAGTATCCACTACCTACCCTCCTGAGTACGCTAGTCAGATGGTTAGTATCCACTACCTACCCTCCTGAGTACACTAGTCAGATGGTTAGTATCCACTACCTACCCTCCTGAGTACACTAGTCAGATGGTTTGTATCGACTACCTACCCTCCTGAGTACACTAGTCAGATGGTTAGTATCCACTACCTACCCTCCTTAGTACACTAGTCAGATGGTTAGTATCCACTACCTACCCTCCTGAGTACACTAGTCAGATGGTTAGTATCCACTACCTACCCTCCTGAGTACACTAGTCAGATGGTTAGTATCCACTACCTACCCTCCTGAGTACACTAGTCAGATGGTTTGTATCGACTACCTACCCTCCTGAGTACACTAGTCAGATGGTTAGTATCCACTACCTACCCTCCTTAGTACGCTAGTCAGATGGTTAGTAAAAGAGGTCGACCGATTAATCGCCACTTGTTCCTCCCTAGTCCCCGGCCCTCTTTCCCCCCCTAGTCCCCGGCACTCGTTCCCCCACCCTAGTCCCCGGCCCTCGTTCCCCTCCCCTAGTCCCCGGCCCTCGTTCCCCCCCCCCTAGTCCCCGGCCCTCGTTCACCCCCCTAGTCCCCGGCCCTCGTTCCCCCCCCTAGTCCCCGGCCCTCGTTCCCCCCCCCCTAGTCCCCGGCCCTCGTTCCCCCCCCTAGTCCCCGGCCCTCGTTCCCCCCCCTAGTCCCCGGCCCTCGTTCCCCCCCCTAGTCCCCGGCCCTCGGTCCCCCCCCTAGTCCCCGGCCCTCGGTCCCCCCCCTAGTCCCCGGCCCTCGTTCCCCCCCCTAGTCCCCGGCCCTCGTTCCCCCCCTAGTCCCCGGCCCTCGTCCCCGGCCCTCGTTCCCCCCCCTAGTCCCCGACCCTCGTTCCCCGGCCCTCGTTCCCCCCCCTAGTCCCCGACCCTCGTTCCCCCCCCTAGTCCCCGGCCCTCTTTCCCCCCCTAGTCCCCGGCCCTCGTTCCCCCCCCCCCCTAGTCCCCGGCCCTCGTTCCCCCCCCCCTAGTCCCCGGCCCTCGTTCCCCCCCCTAGTCCCCGGCCCTCGTTCCCCCCCTAGTCCCCGGCCCTCGTTCCCCGGCCCTCGTCCCCCCCCCCTAGTCCCCGGCCCCCCCCCCCTAGTCCCCGGCCCTTATTTTGTCTATAGCCTAATAAACTGCATGGTTTCCCAAGTCGTAGAGGGAGGACCACACAACATATCATCACGTGACTCCAAGTTAAAACAGATGTGATGCTTAGTATATGGGTTTCTCATACATTTTTACTGACACAAAAAGACCCCACCATGTCAAACAAACTAACAAATTGTCTATCTGCATTAATAAAAGTGTACAGGTATATCCTGTTTCCGTCAGCCCGGTCATTACTTTTGAAATGGTTGGATCAATGTCCACCTTCATGATATGGATGAAGCCTGATTTGGAAAGTCTGAGTAGTTCTGATGTCATAATACACCCCTCAGATTCATTCGGACTTTTGAGGAAGTGTATTCTGGCTTCGGTGTCTCAAATAGGACAAACAGTAGTTTTTTCCCCCCTCATTTCCCCTCAGGGAGTATGCACGCACACTTGTTCGGTTTGCCTAGCCGACTTTAGCTAGCCGCCAGCCAAACTGAAGCATGCTAACTCCATAAAGGAATCAAATATTATAATAATATGACAGGATGCCTAAACAGTCAATCACAGGATAGCTTTAGGATCCATATATCGTCCATTTGTTTATTAATTGACATGATGTCATCACTGTGTAAATGTTCTGGACCGCAGGCAATATAATTATAACGAGTTCAATACTCAGCAATAATAGTAATTGTTCCTTGGACCCAAACATGAGAGGTGTTCTCATTTGTCTTATGCTGAGGGCTGTATCATAGCCGTTGGCTCGGCTGTGTGATTGTGCATGGATAGCATACCTGAATAATGAGCCGGTCCACGGGGATCCATCGCTCGTCCCCGTGTGCGTTGGGTTTGATGTGCTTCTCCAAGCAGTCTAGAGACTCCTTTAGTAGTGGAAAAATGTGTGTGTTGTGTTCTGGAAGATCTCGATGAGTTTTTCCGGGTGGATGAAGCTTCATCTCAGGTTTAGCGTAGCTGGGATCTCACCTCATTGTAGGTCTCTCTCCGTTTTAGCAGTTCAGCACTCAGGTCTGGGTAGATGCTGATCCTCTTCCCTGCGTTGGTCAGACCCCCGGGTCCCTGCGTTGGTCAGACCCCCGGGTCCCTGCGTTGGTCCCTGCGTTGGTCAGGACTCCCGGGTCCCTGCGTTGGTCAGGACTCCCGGGTCCCTGCGTTGGTCAGGACCCCCCGGGTCCCTGCGTTGGTCAGGACCCCCCGGGTCCCTGCGTTGGTCAGGACCCCCCGGGTCCCTGCGTTGGTCAGGACCCCCCGGGTCCCTGCGTTGGTCAGGACCCCTGCGTTGGTCAGGACCCCCGGGTCCCTGCGTTGGTCAGGACCCCTGCGTTGGTCAGGACCCCTGCGTTGGTCAGGACCCCCGGGTCCCTGCGTTGGTCAGGGTCCCTGCGTTGGTCAGGACCCCTGCGTTGGTCAGGACCCCCGGGTCCCTGCGTTGGTCAGGACCCCTGCGTTGGTCAGGACCCCCGGGTCCCTGCGTTGGTCAGGGTCCCTGCGTTGGTCAGGGTCCCTGCGTTGGTCAGGACCCCCGGGTCCCTGCGTTGGTCAGGGTCCCTGCGTTGGTCAGGGTCCCTGCGTTGGTCAGGGTCCCTGCGTTGGTCAGGGTCCCTGCGTTGGTCAGGGTCCCTGCGTTGGTCAGGACTCCCGGGTCCCTGCGTTGGTCAGACCCCCCGGGTCCCTGCGTTGGTCAGGACCCCCGGGTCCCTGCGTTGGTCAGGACCCCCCGGGTCCCTGCGTTGGTCAGGACTCCCGGGTCCCTGCGTTGGTCAGGACCCCTGCGTTGGTCAGGACCCCCCGGGTCCCTGCGTTGGTCAGGACCCCCCGGGTCCCTGCGTTGGTCAGGACCCCCCGGGTCCCTGCGTTGGTCAGGACCCCCGGGTCCCTGCGTTGGTCAGGACCCCCGGGTCCCTGCGTTGGTCAGGACCCCTGGGTCCCTGCGTTGGTCAGGGTCCCTGCGTTGGTCAGGACCCCCCGGGTCCCTGCGTTGGTCAGGACCCCCCGGGTCCCTGCGTTGGTCAGGACCCCCCGGGTCCCTGCGTTGGTCAGGACCCCCCGGGTCCCTGCGTTGGTCAGACCCCCCGGGTCCCTGCGTTGGTCAGGACTCCCCGGGTCCCTGCGTTGGTCAGGACCCCCCGGGTCCCTGCGTTGGTCAGACCCCCCGGGTCCCTGCGTTGGTCAGGACCCCCGGGTCCCTGCGTTGGTCAGGACCCCCCGGGTCCCTGCGTTGGTCAGACCCCCCGGGTCCCTGCGTTGGTCAGGACCCCCGGGTCCCTGCAAGGTGAACAATTTGCAGCTTGACTTCCGAAGCTGTTTATCCGTCCAATCATACGCCGTTTATGGAGCTGACCTGTGTTAATCAGCGGCATGGGGACTCGGCTTCTCTCGGCCTGAACAGTTGATAGAATATATTGCTCATGAAGGAAGTTGGGTTGCCCCGCTTCCACACCAGATTCAAGTTCTGTGACACGCACATCGAATTTACGGGAAAGATTTTCAAGTGATTCCGTTTTCTCTTTCATGTGTGTGATTTATCCCTTCCAGGTCATGGGGTCACACTTCTGTCGCGTTAGCTGTCTCCTCTAGACTTTCCACTTTAGTTGAATATGTATCCACTTTAGCAGTGAGCACTGCCAATTTATTAATTTACAGGTTTTAATTGGAAGTGGAGGGCAGAGGTAATCTCCTAATGAACAATCTCTGGTATAGTACCGATCAGCTCTGTCTTGTGTTGAGAGACTCCATGTTCCCACAAATTGTGGACAGACACAATAATGGATTTTACAGTATTGTGGGGGACTAATAATCGTACATTAAGCAATCCAAACACCTGTGAGTTCTAAAGTGCATTTCACATTTCCAAATCATAAAACTCATGTCACACAGTGTAAACATTGCTGACACCCTGTGGAAGCCATAGGAATTTCATCCAGGGGGCTAATTTTCAATATGACTGTTGTGCACCGGGGCCTCCCACTCCTCTTTCTATTCTGGTTAGAGCCAGTTTGCGCTGTTCTGTGAAGGGAGTAGTACACAGCGTTGTACGAGATCTTCAGTTCCTTGACAATTTCTCACATGGAATAGCCTTCATTTCTCAGAACAAGAATAGACTGACGAGTTTCAGAAGAAAGTTATTTGTTTCTGGATATTTTGAGCCTGTAATCAAACCCACAAATGCTCCAGATACTCAACTAGTCTAAAAGAAGTCCAGTTTTATTGCTTCTTTAATCAGAACAACAGTTTTCAGCTGTGCTAACATAATTGCAAAAGGGTTTTCTAATGATCAATTAGCCTTTTAAAATTATAAACTTGGATTAGCTAACACAACATGCCATTGGAACACAGGAGTGATGGTTGCTGATAATGGGCCTCTGTACGCCTATGTACAGTTGAAGTTGGAAGTTTATATACACCTTAGCCAAATACATTTAACTTCTTCTGGCTGCAAGCCCGACGTCGGTACACTTATGACAACAGCCAGCTCAAGTGCAGGGCGCGAAATTCAAAATATATTTTTTTTTAATATTTAACTTTCACACATTAACAAGTCCAATACAGCATATGAAAGGTACACATCTTGTGAATCCAGCCAACATGTCCGAATTTTAAAATGTTTTACAGGGAAGACACAATGTAAAGCTAACCACGTTAGCAAAAGACACCACTTTTTTTACTCCACCACTTTTTTACTCCATCAGTAGCTATCACAAATTCGACCAAATAAAGATATAAATAGCCACTAACCAAGAAACAACTTCATCAGATGACAGTCTGATAACATATTTATTGTATAGCATATGTTTTATTAGAAAAATGTGCATATTTCAGGTATAAATCATAGTTTACATTGCAGCTACAATCAGAAATTGCACCGAAAGCAGCCATAAAACTTACAGACACCAACGTCAAATACCTAATTACTCATCATAAAACATTTCTGAAAAATACATAGTGTACAGCAAATGAAAGACAGGCATCTTGTGATTCCAGCCAATATTTCCGATTTATCAAGTGTTTTACAGCGAAAACAAAATGTAGCGTTATATTAGCTTAGCACAATAGCCAGAAACACTTGGGCGCCGACGACTAGTTCACATCTACGACAGATATATGAAATAGCATCATAAAATGTTTCTTACTTTTGCTGATCTTCCATCAGAATGTTGTACAAGGTGTCCTTTGTCAAGAACAATCGTTGTTTGGATTTAGAACGGCAACTTTCCCTCTTCATTTAGCAAGCGCACTAGCCGGGTGGCACGACACTCTCCATGTCAACAAACGGAAGAGAACGGAATACGGCAAAACTCCTGAAAAATGTTCAATAATCTGATGAAACTATATTGGAAAAACATACTTTACGATGATATGGTGACATGTATCAAATAAAATCAAAGCCGGAGATAGTAGCCGCCTATAACGGCAGCTAAACAGAAGGCAATCCCACTGTCCACCTCGCGCTCTTCAGAAAATGGGGGCACGTCATACAAAGAGCTTGTATTCCACTTCAGACCAAGATGATGTGTTCCATCTCAGACCAAGATAATCACCTAATTTCTTCTCTCACAGCCTCTTGACATCCAGGGGAAGGTGTATGACGTGCATGTATACTAATAGATATCATGCCCATTTATAGGCAGGACTTAGAAACGAGCCTCGATTTCAGACTTTCCACTTCCTGGTCAGGAAGTTTGTGCCAAATGAAGTTGTTTGACTCACAGATATAATTCAAACGGTTTTAGAAACTAGAGAGAGTTTTCTATTCAATAGTAATAATAATATGCATATTGTACGAGCAAGAATTGAGTACGAGGCCGTTTGAAATGGGCACCTTTTATCTGGCTACTCAATACTGCCCCTTGAGCCCAAACAGGTTAAACTCCGTTTTTCACAATTCCTGACATTTAATCCTAGTAAAAATTCCCTGTCTTAGGTCAGTTAGGATCACCACTTTATTTTAAGAATGTGAAATGTCAGAATAATAGTAGAGAGAGTGATTTATTTCAGCTTTTATTTCTTTCATCACATTCCCAGTGGGTCAGAAGTTTACATACATTCAATTAGTATTTGGTAGCATTGCCTTTTTAAATTGTTTAACTTGGGTCAAATGTTTCTGGTAGCCTTCCACAAGCTGAATTTTGGCCCATTTCCTCCTGACAGAGCTGGTGTAGCTGAGTCAGGTTTGTAGGCCTCTTTGCTCGCACACACTTTTTCAGTTCTGCCCACAAATTTTCTATAGGATTGAGGTCAGGGCTTTGTGATGGCCACTCCAATACCTTGACTGTGTTGTCCTTAAGCCATTTTGCTACAACTTTGGAAGTATGCTTGGGGTCATTGTCCATTTGGAAGACCCATTTGCGACCAAGCTTTAACTTCCTGACTGATGTCTTGAGATGTTGCTTCAAAATATCCACATAATTTTCCTACCTCATGATGTCATCTATTTTGCGAAGTGCACCAGTCCCTCCTGCAGCAAAGCACCCCCACAACATGATGCTGCCACCCCCGTGCTTCACGGTTGGCATGGTGTTCTTCGGCTGGCAAGCCTCCCCCTTTTTCCTCCAAACATAACGATGGTCATTATGGCCAAAAAGTTCTATTGTTGTTTCATCAGACCAGAGGACACTTCTCCAAAAAGTATGATCTTTGTCCCCATGTGCAGTTGCAAACCGTAGTCTGGCTTTTTTATGGCGGTTTTGGAACAGTGGCTTCTTCCTTGCTGAGCGGCCTTTCAGGTTATGTCGATATAGGACTCGTTTTACTGTGGATATAGATACTTTTGTACCGGTTTCCTCCAGCATCTTCACAAGGTCCTTTGCTGTTGTTCTGGGATTGATTTGTATTTTTCACACCAAAGTACGTTCATCTCTAGGAGACAGAACGCGTCTCATTCCTGAGCGGTATGACGGCTGCGTGGTCCCATGGTGTTTATACTTGCGTACTATTGTTTGTACAGATGAACGTGGTACCTTCAGGCGTTTGGAAATTGCTCCCAAGGATGAACCAGACTTATGGAGGTCTATAATTGTTTTTCTGAGGTCTTGGCTGATTTCTTTTGATTTTCCCATGATGTCAAGCAAAGAGGCACTGAGTTTGAAGGTAGGCCTTGAAATTCATCGACAGGTACACCTCCAATTGACTCAGGCTAATTGAAATAATTTATCAGAAGCTTCTAAAGCCATGACATAATTTTCTGGAATTTTCCAAGCTGTTTAAAGGCACAGTCAACTTAGTGTATGTAAAGTTCTGACCCACTGGAATTGTGATACAGTAAATTATAAGTGAAATAATCTGTCTGTAAACAGTTGTTGGAAAAATGACTTCTGTCATGCAACAAAGTAGATGTCCTAACCAACTTGCCAAAACTGTAGTTTGTTATTAACAAGAAATTTGTGGAGTGGTTGAAAAACGAGTTTTAATGACTCCAACCTAAGTCTATGTAAACTTCCGACTTCAACTGTAGATATTCCATTAAAAAATCTGCCGTTTCCAGCTACAATAGTCATTTACAACATTTACAATGTCTTCGCTGTATTTCTGATCAATTTCATGGACAAAAGATTTGTCTTTTCTTTAAAAAAAACAAGGACATTTCTAAGTGACCCCAAACTTTTGAATGGTAGTGTACATGTTCCTCAGGAGTAGTAATAGTATGTAATGGTGACGTATTATAATAATATATAACAGTAATTTGTGGTTATTCCTCTCAGGAGTTCTTCTTTGACCCCGAGGTGCTGACAGAGGGACAGCTGGCTCCTAACGACCGCTGCTGCAGGATATGTGGCAAGATCGGACACTTCATGAAAGACTGTCCCATGCGCAGGAAGTAAGGAGTGTGTGTGTGTGTGTGTGTGTGTGTGTGTTGCGTAAGCATGTATACCCGTGTGTGTTTGTTGTGACAGCCATGAAATCTATGGCTAAACCATCTCTGTGCATCTCCTCCCAGCGCTGCGATTCCCATCTCATTTCCATGTAAATAGCCAGTATCAGCTGCATCAAAATGGTGGCGTGAGAGAGGAAGTTTTAAAACCCTCCGCTCTGATGGTTGTTCGTACCTTGAGCTGGCAGACAGTCAGGAATCCAGTGCAAGGAGAGCGTATCTAAGACGTTGCATACAGTTACCACACCTTGTGCAGACGGTGGAAACCTTTTGCATTGAGAAGGAACAAGTCATTAAGTTGATCTTGAAAAAACATCAACCCTCTACTAGCCAGTCCAACTCAGAGTCACCACTGGCGATGGACTGGTTAGACAGCAGCCAGACTATCAACCACAGCCAGTCACCCAGCCAGCCAAAAATAACAGTCAGTATCTGGTGTGGCCACCAGCTGCATTAAATACTGCAGTGCATCTCCTCCTCGTGGACTGCACCAGATTTTCCCGCTCTTGCTGTGAGATGTTAACCCACCCTTCCACCAAGGCACCTGCAAGTTCCCGGACATTTCTGGGGGGGAATGGCCCAAGCCCTCACCCTCCGATCCAACAGGTCCCAGACGTGCTCAATGGGATTGAGATCCGGGCTCTTCAATGGCCATGGCAGAACACTGACATTCCTGTCTTGCAGAAAATCACGCACAGAACGAGCAGTATGGCTGGTGGCATTGTCATGCTGGAGGGTCATGTCAGGATGAGCCTGTAGGAAGGGTACCACATGAGGGAGGAGGATGTCTTCCCTGTAACGCACAGCATTGAGATTGCCTGCAATGACAACAAGCTCAGTCCGATGATGCTGTGACACGCCGCCCCAGACCATGACGGACTCTCCACCTCCAAATCGATCCTGCTCCAGAGTACAGGCCTCGGTGTAACGGTCATTCCTTCGACGATAAACGCGAATCTGACCATCACCCCTGGTGAGACAAAACTGCGACTCGTCAGTGAAGAGCACTTTTTGCCAGTCCTGTCTGGTCCAGCAATGGTGGGTTTGTGCCCATAGGTGACGTTGTTGCCGGTGATGTTTGGTGAGGACCTGCCTTACAACAGGCCTACAAGCCCTCAGTCCAGCCTCTCTCAGCCTATAGCGGACAGTCTGGGCACTGATGGAGGGATTGTGCGTTCCTGGTGTAACTCGGGCAGTTGTTGTTGCCATCCTGTACGTGTCCCGCAGGTGTGATGTTCGGATATACCGATCCTGTGCAGGTGTTGTTACACATGGTCTGCCACTGCGAGGACGATCAGCTGTCCGTCCTGTCTCCCTGTAGCGCTGTTTTAGGCGTCTAACAGTACGAACATTGCAATTTATTGCCCTGGCCACATCTGCGGTCCTCATGCCTCCTTGCAGCATGCCTAAGGCACGTTCACGCAGATGAGCAGGGACCCTGGGCATCTTTCTTTTGGTGTTTTTCCAGAGTCAGTAGAAAGGCCTCTTTAGTGTCCTAAGTTTTGATAACTGTGATCTTAATTGCCTACCGTCTGTAAGCTGTACGTGTCTTAACGACCGTTCCACAGGTGCATGTTCATGGGAAAAAGTGTTTCAAGCGCGCGAGAGGAAGTTTTCAAACCCTCAGCTCTGAAGCTTTGTTCATCCCTTTTTTTGTTTGGTTTCTAAAAGTGCGCTGCAGAAAGCGATAACGCCGCCAACATTCCTAAACAGATTACAATAATAAATAAATAAACAGATTACAATAACAGGCAAATCTCCTTTCTCTGCTGGAGTTCTGTTGTCGGATCGGATTTTTTATTTTTTTATCTGCTCTGTGGGAGTTGTTGGGGACTAATGTATTGTGAATCCTAATCGTTTGTATTGATGTGTGGAACAAGTGTTTTATGGTTTGTGTGGGACTGGTTTTGCGCTTATTGATCAACATTGTGTGCGCATGAGGTCAAATAGGTTCACTTGAAAGAAAATCTGGGCCGGACTGTATTTTAATGCCTGAGGTACAGGACTTTTCCTGAGAAACTTAAGTTCTTATTATTTTGTGACTGATATTGTTTGTATGATAATGCAAAAAGAACACCATTGTTTTGGAGTTATTTATGTCAATGTTTAAGGGTTTATGAAAAGTTTATATTCCACGACTGACTTTTTCCACGAGTCCTTTGTATCGGTCTAGACATAACAGAAAAGGAGAAATCCAACATTTCTCTGGTAGACATGACCTTCCCGTCAAGTCAAAACCGTTAGCGTGTGTGTGCATTAATCTCCTCCTCCAGGTCTAGGCAGCGTCGTGAGCAGGAGGACCGAGCGGAGGGAAGGAGGGACTGGGCGGAGGGGGGCAGGGAACATCGTCAGGGTGAATATTGGAGAAGACCAGAAGAGAAACGTTGCTGCTTCCTGTGTGGAAGCCATGCCCACATCAAGAAAGACTGCCCCCAGTACAGAGGACCTGCTGGTGTCTTCTCTTCATCTCCCTCTTCTAGCCACATGAGGAATTTGAGAGCGAGAAAAACAGGTATGATGAATACTCGCACAAACATTGACATGCACTCACACGCCTGTTCTAATCCTAGTGTGTTTATTTGTCCAGGACTCACCTCAACCTGGTCTGATCCTAGTGTGTTTATTTGTCCAGGACTCACCTCAACCTGGTCTGATCCTAGTGTGTTTATTTGTCCAGTACTCTCCTCAACCTGGTCTGATCCTAGTGTGTTTATTTGTCCAGGACTCTCCTCAACCTGGTCTAATCCTAGTGTGTTTATTTGTCCAGGACTCACCTCAACCTGGTCTGATCCTAGTGTGTTTATTTGTCCAGGACTCTCCTCAACCTGGTCTGATCCTAGTGTGTTTATTTGTCCAGGACTCTCCTCAACCTGGTCTAATCCTAGTGTGTTTATTTGTCCAGGACTCACCTCAACCTGGTCTGATCCTAGTGTGTTTATTTGTCCAGGACTCTCCTCAACCTGGTCTGATCCTAGTGTGTTTATTTGTCCAGGACTCACCTCAACCTGGTCTAATCCTAGTGTGTTTATTTGTCCAGGACTCACCTCAACCTGGTCTGATCCTAGTGTGTTTATTTGACAGGACTCTCCTCAACCTGGTCTAATCCTAGTGTGTTTATTTGTCCAGGACTCACCTCAACTTGGTCTAATCCTAGTGTGTTTATTTGTCCAGGACTCACCTCAACCTGGTCTGATCCTAGTGTGTTTATTTGCCCAGGACTCACCTCAACCTGGTCCTGATCCTAGTGTGTTTATTTGTCCAGGACTCACCTCAACCTGGTCTAATCCTAGTGTGTTTATTTGTCCAGGACTCACCTCAACCTGGTCTGATCCTAGTGTGTTTATTTGTCCAGGACTCACCTCAACCTGGTCTAATCCTAGTGTGTTTATTTGTCCAGGACTCTCCTCAACCTGGTCTGATCCTAGTGTGTTTATTTGTCCAGGACTCACCTCAACCTGGTCTAATCCTAGTGTGTTTATTTGTCCAGTACTCTCCTCAACCTGGTCTAATCCTAGTGTGTTTATTTGTCCAGGACTCTCCTCAACCTGGTCTGATCCTAGTGTGTTTATTTGTCCAGGACTCTCCTCAACCTGGTCTGATCCTAGTGTGTTTATTTGCCCAGGACCCTCCTCAACCTGGTCCTGATCCTAGTGTGTTTATTTGTCCAGGACTCACCTCAACCTGGTCTAATCCTAGTGTGTTTATTTGTCCAGGACTCACCTCAACCTGGTCTAATCCTAGTGTGTTTATTTGTCCAGGACTCACCTCAACCTGGTCTAATCCTAGTGTGTTTATTTGTCCAGGACTCACCTCAACCTGGTCTGATCCTAGTGTGTTTATTTGTCCAGGACTCACCTCAACCTGGTCTAATCCTAGTGTGTTTATTTGCCCAGGACTCACCTCAACCTGGTCTGATCCTAGTGTGTTTATTTGTCCAGGACTCAACTCAACCTGGTCTGATCCTAGTGTGTTTATTTGTCCAGGACTCAACTCAACAGGAGAAAAAAAAGAAGCAACAAAATATGATTGAGTCCACAAGCAGGTCATTGTCCAATTATTTTACTATAATTTCACAGAAATGTTTCGAAATAAATGTCAATGTTTCAGTCGGTTTACAGCATTGCGTTACCTTCCTTAAGCGTCAGTGCATCTCATCCCTGCTATATTGCATCCATGTGTGTTCCAGGCAGTCTAGCCAGCAGACACATGGGTCTGTCTGGTCCCAGAAGGAGCCCAGTGGACTGAGGAGATGGGGAGAGAGAGGCAGCTCTAGCCCCAAACCTCTGGGTTCTACTCTATTCCCTCTGAGGTCTGACCTGCAGTTCATCAGCCTGAACCTAGAACACCCGGAACTCAGAACCCCACCCGTTGGAACCCTGACATGGAACCCCAGTGGATGGTGGCAGAGCCTGAGAGCCTGTCTCCTAAATAGCACCCTAATCTCCTATATATTAGACTACTTAGGACCAGGGCTTTACGTTTGACCAGAGCCCTGGTCATAACTAGTGCACTTTGTAGGAGATTGGGTGCCATTTAGGACATAGAGGGGGCATTTTATGTTTTAACTACCCCTGCTGCCTCAGAAGAACTTTTTAAAGTGTTGTATTGTGTTTTAACTGAAAAGGCATTTTGCATGCTCCTCTCTTAAGTTGATTTTTATTTTTTAATGTTATTTTAAAAGTGATTATTTGTTAGATTTGTCTCGTGCAATGACGTCCTCCCAAACGCCCCCTCTCTTCCACTTTGTCTAGTCAAATCCAGTTTGATCCAGGCTGTGTGACTGTGTGTTTGTCTGCTCATCTCTGTACCTGTGTGAAAAAGGGTGAATCTGTATTCAGAGGTGGAGGAACGACCCTGAAACAGATGGGTTCTTTAGATAATAATGGACAGTTTGAATTAAATTGTCTCCTCCATGCCAGAGTCTCCAAACATGGTAGCTAGCTAAAGATGAATTCCATTCTGCTTCTGCCTGCTCACTCTAAACAGGTGCAGAATATATGTCTCTGTATCGGGTTACTAGTAGCTAACCCCCATGTGTGTAGATCTGAGAGGACTGGATAGATATAAGCAATATGGTAAAACCTTAAATGACAACCTAGTCTGTCAGAGGGGGAGGGTGTGACACCATATGGCTTATATACCGAACCACTTGTCCTTTATCATCTACACAGGGGTTTTGGGTTGAGGGTTGATTTTGGGTTTGGGGTGCAGTTAGCGGTAAGGGAGAAAACCGGAAAAATGTTTTTTTGTTTTTATGTTGCCTTTTTGTGGCCACGGTGCCTCTGATTGGTGGGCCTGGTAGCTGTAATGTCAGATTCTGTCCACTCTGGTCTGGGATGCTAGTGTTCTGAGACCTGCTTTATAAATAAACGTTCTTTACAAAAAGAAAAGAAACATGCCATTAATTTAATGTCCTGAAGATGTTAAGTATATTTTTCAGATATGTATTTTTCTACCGTTTAAGTTTAGAAGACGATAACATTACACAATGAGCAGAGGCTAAAGGAAAGTTCCACCCCAAAAAAACATCTTTTGGTATTTGCCTCATTGTTGACATAGTTCCGACATGTTTTGCTTGTCAACAATCAAGTTTTCAAGATATATAACTCAAAATACAGAAATCATCCCTGTATGATGCATTTCTCTTACCATTTGGCTACATCAAAATGCACAACGCATTATGCAGGGGTGATTTTTGTATTTTGAAAGTTACATATCTTAAACTTAATTTGCTGACAAGAGAAACATTTTTCCTTCTTTTGTCACTCATCCAAAGATACGAACAGTTTTTATCCAATGCCTGCTATGTTTTTGGATGACAAGGTGATGTCATCGCTGCTTGCGTTGCTTCCATCGGTGTTGCCATGCCATATTGGGCTACTTTGAAAACGATGTCGCTGGTTAAAATGTATTGGTCGCTTGTTGTTTGCTATTTCTAAATTACACCGCGGCATTATTACACCATGACACTTCTCTTAAAATATATATTATTTCACTGTGACCTGTTGCTGAGTGATTGAGTGGTGGGGATTGAGTGTGTGTGTGTGTGTGAGCGCTAATGGAGACAAAACACAAACTATTTTGGGCCCACTAGGGCGCATTACATAAATCCACTCTGAGGTGGTTTAAACTGCATTCTAATGTTGACTGTAACGGATGTGAAATGGCTATCTAGTTAGCGGTGGTGCGCGCTAATAGCCTTCTAGGATGTGAAATGGCTATCTAGTTAGCGGTGGTGCGCGCTAATAGCCTTCTAGGATGTGAAATGGCTATCTAGTTAGCGGTGGTGCGCGCTAATAGCCTTCTAGGATGTGAAACGGCTATCTAGTTAGCGGTGGTGTGCGCTAATAGCCTTCTAGGATGTGAAATGGCTATCTAGTTAGCGGTGGTGCGCGCTAATAGCCTTCTAGGATGTGAAACGGCTATCTAGTTAGCGGTGGTGCGCGCTAATAGCCTTCTAGGATGTGAAACGGCTATCTAGTTAGCGGTGGTGTGCGCTAATAGCCTTCTAGGATGTGAAATGGCTATCTAGTTAGCGGTGGTGCGCGCTAATAGCCTTCTAGGATGTGAAACGGCTATCTAGTTAGCGGTGGTGTGCGCTAATAGCCTTCTAGGATGTGAAATGGCTATCTAGTTAGCGGTGGTGCGCGCTAATAGCCTTCTAGGATGTGAAACGGCTATCTAGTTAGCGGTGGTGCGCGCTAATAGCCTTCTAGGATGTGAAATGGCTATCTAGTTAGCGGTGGTGCGCGCTAATAGCATTCTAGGATGTGAAATGGCTATCTAGTTAGCGGTGGTGCGCGCTAATAGCCTTCTAGGATGTGAAACGGCTATCTAGTTAGCGGTGGTGCGCGCTAATAGCATTCTAGGATGTGAAATGGCTATCTAGTTAGCGGTGGTGCGCGCTAATAGCCTTCTAGGATGTGAAATGGCTATCTAGTTAGCGGTGGTGTGCGCTAATAGCCTTCTAGGATGTGAAATGGCTATCTAGTTAGCGGTGGTGCGCGCTAATAGCCTTCTAGGATGTGAAATGGCTATCTAGTTAGCGGTGGTGCGCGCTAATAGCCTTCTAGGATGTGAAATGGCTATCTAGTTAGCGGTGGTGTGCGCTAATAGCCTTCTAGGATGTGAAATGGCTATCTAGTTAGCGGTGGTGCGCGCTAATCGCCTTCTAGGATGTGAAATGGCTATCTAGTTAGCGGTGGTGTGCGCTAATAGCCTTCTAGGATGTGAAATGGCTATCTAGTTAGCGGTGGTGCGCGCTAATAGCCTTCTAGGATGTGAAATGGCTATCTAGTTAGCGGTGGTGCGCGCTAATAGCCTTCTAGGATGTGAAATGGCTATCTAGTTAGCGGTGGTTCGCGCTAATAGCCTTCTAGGATGTGAAATGGCTAGCTAGTTAGCGGTGGTGCGCGCTAATAGCCTTCTAGGATGTGAAATGGCTATCTAGTTAGCGGTGGTGCGCGCTAATAGCCTTCTAGGATGTGAAATGGCTATCTAGTTAGCGGTGGTGCGCGCTAATAGCCTTCTAGGATGTGAAATGGCTAGCTAGTTAGCGGTGGTGTGCGCTAATAGCCTTCTAGGATGTGAAATGGCTATCTAGTTAGCGGTGGTGGGCGCTAATAGCCTTCTAGGATGTGAAATGGCTATCTAGTTAGCGGTGGTGCGCGCTAATAGCCTTCTAGGATGTGAAATGGCTATCTAGTTAGCGGTGGTGGGCGCTAATAGCCTTCTAGGATGTGAAATGGCTATCTAGTTAGCGGTGGTGCGCGCTTATAGCCTTCTAGGATGTGAAATGGCGATCTAGTTAGCGGTGGTGCGCGCTAATAGCCTTCTAGGATGTGAAATGGCTATCTAGTTAGCGGTGGTGCGCGCTAATAGCCTTCTAGGATGTGAAATGGCTATCTAGTTAGCGGTGGTGCGCGCTAATCGCCTTCTAGGATGCCAGAGGGGAAATTTAAAATGGAAGTTGTGGAACTCCCTCCCGTTCATCTTTTTATGGGGGGGGAGTCCTCAATGAAACTGACATGAGGCTACATGTGGAGAATGATACATTTGCCTATCAAGTAGCCTATTAATATACATGCCACCGTAGGCTACCATTTGATACAATAAATATGTTGAAATTATTTATCACTGGAGTCATTGCAAATCAATGTGAAGCCTACCTGGAGCTGGTAAACTAGTTGAATAGAAAACCTGTAACTCAATGTGTAGACTACCTGGAGCTGGTAAACCAGTTGAATAGAAAGCCTGTAACTCAATGTGTAGCCTACCTGGAGCTGGTAAACCAGTTGAATAGAAAGCCTTTAACTCAATGTGTAGCCTACCTGGAGCTGGTAAACCAGTTGAATAGAAAGCCTGTAACTCAATGTGTAGACTACCTGGAGCTGGTAAACCAGTTGAATAGAAAGCCTGTCACTCCAGTTTGTTTTTATAGTAGCCTTGTGTTATTATGAACACATTAGATTGATGTAACAGTCAGATTAGGCTACAGGTAAAACACATTAGATTGATGTAACAGTCAGATTAGGCTACAGGTAAAACCCATTAGATTGATGTAACAGTCAGATTAGGCTACAGGTAAAACACATTAGATTGATGTAACAGTCAGATTAGGCTACAGGTAAAACACATTAGATTGATGTAACAGTCAGATTAGGCTTCAGGTAAAACCCATTAGATTGATGTAACAGTCAGATTAAGCTACAGGTAAAACATGCTAAAAAAAATAGTCATTGTAGTCATTGTACTAGAAATACTTGCTTCACCTGGCAACCCTGGCTAGCACAGAGTTTCTAAACCCAGGGGAGAAACATCTCCGAGACCTCCGAGAACGCTTGCGAAACAGACCAGGCCGGGGTTTTGAGAAGTAAAAAGGTCTTCCATAGTTTTACATTTTCTTGAAATCTAAAATGTACAACCTAGATTTGAGCCAATGTCTTAAGTAGTTGAACAAGTAATTTCATTCAAACCTCGTGAAAGTTTGTCACTCTCACGATGTTGGAGTAACGTAAGACATTGACCTAAAACATTGTCTCAAATCTAGGTTGTCCCTTTAGATTTCGAGAAAATTCATGAAGAATTGTCCACTTCCCTCATTGACTTCTCAAACCCTGGGCTGGTCTGGCTGTCTCGCAACATTTCCCGGAAGTTTCTCTATGTTGCGCCTCTGGGTTTAGAAACTCTGCCAACCCGGATATAGACGGTATAGGGCATGCGTGAGTAGATGACCTGCCCGTTCCGTTGTTTTCAAGGTAATCTTGGACTCAGTATCAAGTTCTTATTATATACACCTCAGTGATCTAGCCTGCCTAATGAATTTATTTGTTGCGTTGCACACATTTTTGAAGGTGTCATACAGTGTCGTAACCTCCCTGGATTTCTGTTGGCTCAATCGCCTGTCATTCAATAAGTCACCCTATTTTGGATCCGTTTGCTAAACCGCTTTGTTGGATGTTTCCCGCTCATGCGCACACCAGTGTTTTCATGTTCGTTTACATAAATATGTTCTGTAGCTAAGGCTTTAATAAAGATTTTTATAAGTAAACCAAGATAGACCACAGTTTATCATTTCCAATTGGAATAAATGAGTCATAGTGGGCAGAACAAGCAAGGTGGTGGGCAGAGCCAAGCACTGCTAGTGGCGCATTCTTGTAAACATCTACATCTTTCCGTTGGAGAACGCCTACTCTGTGAAGTGAGCAGTAATGCAATTTACCTTTCCACTCCTAAACAGCGCGATTTTGTACAACCTTTGCAAAGGGCAAAGTCTACAAAAATGTGTCCACTGTTAATAACAGATTCTAGTTTTTTGGGGAAACTGAACTGTATTGAATTTAAATGTTTAATTGACGAGAAAATGTCGGACAAAAATCCATCTCGTTTCATCTCCTACTGTGTGCCAGTGGGCTTCCTCTACCTACCATATTTGGTAGTGGGGGGAAACGCCCACCGGATACTTCACATTTATACAACCAGTCAAATATCTGTGTCATTGTTCCATCATCTGTGGCTTAGATATGTCATTACCGAACATGTCTGCCTCCATGGTGGCTAGGGCGACCGTCCGAGCAGTCAGTAAAAGAAAGATATTAGCCACAAGAGCGGCTTTAACGCTGGTAAGTGTGTAAAATATTACATTATATCATTTTCTCTCCAAACAATGAAGTGTCGGTGAATATTGTTAAGCTGTTGGCTCCGAAGTTACAGAAAGCGAGCTAGCTGTCATGTAATATAGCTATGTCGTCGTTTTTGGTCGCACTCATGTGTCAATTAAATTCTCATAATCCTAGTATGCCGATTAAGTTTAACGATTTACAATGGAGTTGATGACCGACTATTCAGCACCCATGAAATGTCGTTTTTGATAGCTTCGGAGTTCCAGTCCGCCCGCACTACTTGCTGTTTTAATCCGCTAAATCCTTGCTAAATTTCGGATTGGGGCTTTTCAAAAATGAGTGTATTGGTGATTTAAGAACTGTGTTTTAACTAGGTAACAATAACTAGTGTGCTAATATCGCTAGCTAGCGAGCAAATGATTAGAAATACACACTAGTTTTTATCTAACTATAGTAGCTACGTAAGGACGTTTGTCACTCATGTCCAGTGACACAGCAAGTTAGTTCCGGGTCCGATGAGGGGGGGAGCAGCACAGTTTCTTACATAAAATGTTAGCCAGCTTGTCAACGTCAACTGTGCAGGCACGGTTTGAAGATAAAGGCCTGTGTGACATTGTGATTAAGTAACTCGGCTCACTGCAGTTGCTGCTGGATAGCCCAGTCCCACTGGCGAGTTGACATAACATTGAAAACAACATGGTTAAGCGATAATACGTCAAAACATTAACAACTTAGAATGGAATTGTAATTATATGAGATCATAGGCCTGCAATCCTTTATTACCTACTTGTTGTAGAGCTGTTAGGTGTCCAAATAATGTAAATGTCACAATTATCTGAGTTTGTCGCGACAGATGTAGCCAATTGAATACGCATTTAAATTGCAACGTCTGCCTAAGCTACACATTGTCTCAATAACATTTTCTATTTTTAATACCATCAAACATCAAGTTAGGCACAGGCTACCTAATTTCCAAAATAGTCCATCACTCATCGTGAATACTCATTCTTTACATTTTACTGGTAAAACGTCCCAACTGAATATCCATGTCAATTATCTGATCTCAATCCATTTAATGGGAATATGCATTTAGGTCTTCCTAAATAACTTACATTTCGTAGATGGTGTTAAACAACTAGCCTTTTCTTGTGTTTTGTTTCAATCAACGCATATATTCTGCCTAGCGGTGCGCTCAGAGTTTTGCCGCTTGAGAACGAAAATGTGACTTCTGCTTCAGCTAACCATCCTAAAATGTCATTAGAAATGAGGTGTGTTTGGTGTAACAGTAACGTTATAGCCCTACTGTTCTGGTCCTCTCTACTACTAGTAAACATTATAGTAAACAAAAATATAAACGCATCTTGTCAAGTTTTGGTTTCATGGAGCTGAAATACAAGATCCCAGAAATGTTCCATAACAACAAAAAGCTTATTTCTCTCAAATGTTGTGCACAAGTGTGTGTACATCCCTGTTAGTGAGCCTTTGCCAAGATAATCCATCCACCAAACAGGTGTTGCATATCAAGAAGCTGATTGAAGGGCATGATCATTACACAGGTGCACCTTGTGCTGGGGACTTTTTTCCCCCCCACAACACAATGCCACATATGTCTCAAGTTTTGAGGGAGTGTGCAATTGACCTGCTGGAATGTCCACCAGAATTGTAGTCAGAACACGTTAATTTCTCAACCATAAGCCACCTCCAACGACGTTTGAGAATTTGGCAGTACGTCCAACTGGCCTCAACCGCAGACCACATCTAACCACACCAGCCCAGGACCTCCACATCCGGCTTCTTCACCTGCGGGATCATCTGAGACCATCCACCCGGACAGCTGATGAAACTGTGTGTTTGCACAACCAAAGAATTTCTACAAAAACTGTCTCAGGGAAGCTCATCTGCATGCTCGTTGTCCTCACCAGGGTCTTGACCTGACTGCAGTTCAGCGTCGTAACCGGCTTCAGTGGGCAAATGCTCACCTTCGATGGCCACTGACACGCTGGAGAAGTGTACTCCTCATGGATGAATCCCGGTTTAAACTGTAACCGGGCAGATTGCAGATGTGTATGGCATCATGTGGGCGAGTGGTTTGCTGATGTCAACGTTGTGAACAGAGTGCCCCATTGTAGGGTTATGTTTGGGGCAGGCATAAGCTACAGACAACCAACACAATTGCATTTCATCGAAGGCAATTTGAATGCACAGAGATACCGTGACGAGGTCCTGAGGTCCATTGCCGTGCCATTCAGCCACCGCCATCAACTCATGTTTCAGCATGATAACGCAAGGCCCTCAGTGTGAAGGAGATGTGTCGTGCTGCATGAGGCAAATGGTGGTCACACCAGATACTGACTGGGTTTCTGATCCAAGCCCCTACATTTTTTTTTTAATGGATCTGTGACCATCAGATGTATTTCTGTATTCCCAGTCATGTGAAATCCAGAGATTAGGGCCCTATTTATTTATTTATTTAAATTGACTGATTTCCTCATGAACTGTAACTCAGTAAAATCAATGAATTTGTTGCATGTTACATTGTATATTTTTGTTCTGTGTTGTTGGTGTGACAGTGGTGTTGGTGTGACAGTGGTGTTGGTGTGACGATACTACAATGGGATGCAAGGATTTGAAGTCTCCGAATAGTCATATTTATATCTGGTATCAGAGATTCCTAGAGTTGCCGTAGGATGATTGTGCGTATGATACTGTAAATGGACTGTGTGGTCAACCCCTCTGGTCTCTCTTCCAGACTCCATCTGCTGTGAATAGGATCAGGAGCTTGCTGGAGGATAAACCAGAATACGTGAGTATCCCTCCAACCCAGGAGTCTCCTTCTCTGCTCCTGGAGACGTCTTTGAGAGCACGCTTTTGTTCCGGCCTAGCACTGTGTTCACATTGGTCTGAGGGTGGGTGTGAGGGGTTATGGGTAGTGGTATGATGGTGGTTGTGTTGTGTCTAGCTTGGTCTGAGGGTGGGTGTGAGGGGTTATGGGTAGTGGTATGATGGTGGTTGTGTTGTGTCTAGCTTGGTCTGAAGGTGGGTGTGAGGGGTTATGGGTAGTGGTATGATGGTGGTTGTGTTGTGTCTAGCTTGGTCTGAAGGTGGGTGTGAGGGGTTATGGGTAGTGGTATGATGGTGGTTGTGTTGTGTCTAGCTTGGTCTGAAGGTGGGTGTGAGGGGTTATGGGTAGTGGTATGATGGTGGTTGTGTCTAGCTTGGTCTGAAGGTGGGTGTGAGGGGTTATGGGTAGTGGTATGATGGTGGTTGTGTTGTGTCTAGCTTGGTCTGAAGGTGGGTGTGAGGGGTTATGGGTAGTGGTATGATGGTGGTTGTGTCTAGCTTGGTCTGAGGGTGGGTGTGAGGGGTTATGGGTAGTGGTATGGTGGTTGTGTTGTGTCTAGCTTGGTCTGAGGGTGGGTGTGAGGGGTTATGGGTAGTGGTATGATGGTGGTTGTGTTGTGTCTAGCTTGGTCTGAAGGTGGGTGTGAGGGGTTATGGGTAGTGGTATGATGGTGGTTGTGTTGTGTCTAGCTTGGTCTGAAGGTGGGTGTGAGGGGTTATGGGTAGTGGTATGATGGTGGTTGTGTCTAGCTTGGTCTGAGGGTGGGTGTGAGGGGTTATGGGTAGTGGTATGATGGTGGTTGTGTTGTGTCTAGCTTGGTCTGAAGGTGGGTGTGAGGGGTTATGGGTAGTGGTATGATGGTGGTTGTGTTGTGTCTAGCTTGGTCTGAAGGTGGGTGTGAGGGGTTATGGGTAGTGGTATGATGGTGGTTGTGTTGTGTCTAGCTTGGTCTGAAGGTGGGTGTGAGGACGCGAGGCTGTAACGGTATGACCTACACTCTGGACTTCACCAAGCAGAAGGATCAGGCTGATGAGGAAGTGCTGCAGGACGGTGAGCAAACGCCATTATCCTAAATGACGTTATCCCAACGTTATCCTAATGTTTAGACTTACGTCCCCGTTGGACCACTTAGAAAACATGTTGAGGTGTCCTCATCTTGTCAGATGAAGTAATAATAATAATATAATAATACATCTACAATCTAAATGAAATCCCCAACATTATGTTGAAATGTTCTCCTTAACATGATACGTGATTTATTATTATTGCTGTAAAATACTGAGTTGTGGTTTTACTGTAATGTTACAATGTCTCAGTGCGTGCCTAATGTTGCTGTAAAATATTTTTCCATTTTAAAAAGCAGTGTATTGAGTTACAGACAAACTAGGCTTTGATTGTCAGGAGGCCTCTCCTCCCTCTGATCAATGGTTTCAGGAGGCCTCTCCTCCCTCTGATCAATGGTTTCAGGAGGCCTCTCCTCCCTCTGATCAATGGTTTCAGGAGGCCTCTACTCCTCCCTCTGATCAATGGTTTCAGGAGGCCTCTACTCCTCCCTCTGATCAATGGTTTCAGGAGGCCTCTACTCCTCCCTCTGATCAATGGTTTCAGGAGGCCTCTACTCCTCTCTCTGATCAATGGTTTCAGGAGGCCTCTACTCCTCTCTCTGATCAATGGTTTCAGGAGGCCTCTACTCCTCTCTCTGATCAATGGTTTCAGGAGGCCTCTACTCCTCTCTCTGATCAATGGTTTCAGGAGGCCTCTACTCCTCTCTCTGATCAATGGTTTCAGGAGGCCTCTACTCCTCTCTCTGATCAATGGTTTCAGGAGGCCTCTACTCCTCTCTCTGATCAATGGTTTCAGGAGGCCTCTACTCCTCTCTCTGATCAATGGTTTCAGGAGGCCTCTACTCCTCTCTCTGATCAATGGTTTCAGGAGGCCTCTACTCCTCTCTCTGATCAATGGTTTCAGGAGGCCTCTACTCCTCTCTCTGATCAATGGTTTCAGGAGGCCTCTACTCCTCTCTCTGATCAATGGTTTCAGGAGGCCTCTACTCCTCTCTCTGATCAATGGTTTCAGGAGGCCTCTACTCCTCTCTCTGATCAATGGTTTCAGGAGGCCTCTACTCCTCTCTCTGATCAATGGTTTCAGGAGGCCTCTACTCCTCTCTCTGATCAATGGTTTCAGGAGGCCTCTACTCCTCTCTCTGATCAATGGTTTCAGGAGGCCTCTACTCCTCTCTCTGATCAATGGTTTCAGGAGGCCTCTACTCCTCTCTCTGATCAATGGTTTCAGGAGGCCTCTACTCCTCTCTCTGATCAATGGTTTCAGGAGGCCTCTACTCCTCTCTCTGATCAATGGTTTCAGGAGGCCTCTACTCCTCTCTCTGATCAATGGTTTCAGGAGGCCTCTACTCCTCTCTCTGATCAATGGTTTCAGGAGGCCTCTACTCCTCTCTCTGATCAATGGTTTCAGGAGGCCTCATGTCCGGCGCCACATTTTCCTAACGGAAACCTTGGGACAGGCACAGCAGAGTGTGTTGTGTTGCATTTAAAAAGGTCTTTGAGGAAACGCGTGTTGCATTTAAAAAGGTCTGAGGAAACGCGTGCGCCTAAGGGTCCATGCAGTGAAGAAATGGAGAAACGGATTAACGGCGCCAAAAATAACTTACAGCATTTAATAATGTCACACATTAACGTTGACAGCCCTAATAATTATTAGTCCTCTCCTGCAGGTGTGCGTGTATTTATAGAGAAGAAGGCCCAGCTCACTCTGCTGGGGACCGAGATGGACTTCGTGGAGTCCAAGCTGTCCAGTGAGTTTGTCTTCAACAACCCCAACATCAAGGGCACCTGCGGTTGTGGAGAGAGCTTTAACATGTGAAAGGGCTTCCTGCTGGGGACCTGGCCTCCCTACACAGCCAAACGTCATCCTCGCACCCATACTTACCACCCATAAACCCCACACATACATCTCCCAACCCTCTCACACTTCCCTTCCCTTCCTGGAGGCCTGTGAGTGAAGTGAATAAAGGCCTGATGGACACAACGTGAGAGGAGGAGTGAGACGTGGTGTGAAGTTCTCTGAGACAGACATGGGATGTTTCTGTGCTGCTACGGAATGAGTTGTGTTGCTGTGGGTCTTGTGATGGTGTACTTGTAGGGCTAATATCTTAACACTGGGCTGTGACATGCTGAGCCCCCTGAAACCTTGTTACGTAGACATGCATGTGGTTCTGGCAGTAACCATAGAAACAGTACCTGAGATACTTGGAGAGCTGCCAAAGTAAAGGAAACACCAACATATAGTGTCTCAATGGTGCGTTGGGCCTCCAGAACTGCTTCAGTGCATCTTGGCATGAATTCTACAAGTGTCTGGAACTCTATTGGAGGGATGAGGAGACCGTTCTTCCACGAGAAATTCCATCGTTTTGGTGTTTTTTTTTGTGGACGGTGGTGGAAAACGCCGTCTCAGGCGCCGCTCCAGAATCTCCCCGTAAAGTGTTGAATTGGGTTGAGATCTGGTGACTGAGACGTAAACCATATATGCCATGGCCGTCGTTTTCATGCTCATCACACCATTCTGTGACCACTGCCATCCACAGGGCAGGAAACTAATGGCCCACCCAAAATTTGTATACATACCCCTAAGCATGATGGGATGTTAATTCCTGAATTAACTCAGGAACCAAACCTGTGTGGGAGCACCTGCTTTCAATTTACTTTATCCCTAATTTACGCCAGTGTTTCCATTATTTTGGTAGTTACCTGTAGGTTGAATATAGTCACATGACGTGTTGGGCGTGTTTGATGGGTAATGCTAAAGTCACCGACTGTAGACAAGTCGAGGAAGCAGCATGACATGGTTTCCTAAGAGAGGGCTGGAGGTCTGTGAGTGCCTCAATAGTGCTGCCCATGCTATCTCAATTTTAAAGTAGTCAATTTTCTTCATTGGCTGGGGCCTCCCAAGTGGCTCAGCGGTGCCAAGAGTGTGCAAAGCTGTCATCAAGGCAAAGGGTGGCTATTTTGAAGAATCTGAAATATAAAATATATTTTGATTTGTTTAACACTTTTTATGGTTACTAGATGATTCCATATGTGTTATTTCATAGTTTTGATGTCTTCACTACTATTCTACAAGGTAGAAAATAAAGAAAAACCCTTGAATGAGTAGGTGTTCTAAGATTTTTGATTGGTGGTGTGTATATATATATGTGTGTGTGTATAGGCCTATAAGAGTGTGTGTATATAGGCCTATAAATAATGAACAAAACATTAGGACAAAACATTAAGAACACCTTCCTAATATTGATCTGCACCCCCTTTTTCCTTCAGAACAGCCTCAATTTGTCGGGTCATGGACTCTACAAGGTGTTGAAAGTGTTCCACAGGGATGCTGGTCCATGTTGACTCCAATGCTTCCTACAGTTGTGTCAAGTTGGCTGGATGTCATTTGGGTGGTGGACCATTCTTGATACACACAGGAAACTGTTGAGGGTGAAAAACCCAGCAGCGTTGCAGTTCTTGACACAAACCGGTGCGCCTGGCACCTACTACCATACCCCGTTCAAAGGCGCTTATATGTTTTGTGTTGCCCATTCACAGTCTCAATGCTTAAAAGTCCTTCTTTAACCTGTCTCCTCCCCTTCATCTACACTGATTTGAAGTGGATTTAACAGGTGACGTTAATAAGGGATCATAGCTTTCACCTGGATTTACCTGGTCAGTCTGTCATGGAAAGAGCAGGTGTCCTTAATGTTTTGTCCACTCAGTGTATTGCTATATAGGCTTTGTGCTGTGAATACTACAGATATGTAACTAGTGTACAGTTGGTGACGCGTCGACTAGAATAAATAGAATTTAAATCAGTGGATTAGTCTCCTTGTCATTTCTACTGTTTCTGTCTCAGTAAAACATTTGAATGGATTACTAAGGGTTGTGTTGTGAAGCGAATGATCATTTCTGTTGTGACGAGTGATTTTTATTTTGAAGTTTTGGTTAGATTTCTGTTGTGAAGTGACTGATGGTTAGCTAGATTTTTTTTTTTTTGTCCTCTGGAAATGTTACGAAACAAGGATTTCTAGCCAATTATTCAAGTATCTGTCACTGTAATGTATCCACTAGTCTAGGTAGATGGACAGACTGACTAGAATCAATCAACTGTCCCCTTTTCTGATCCCAAAGGACGTCGTCACTTCAGGCCGCTATTACATCAGAAGTGACGCTTCCGCTTCTTGTTATGATGACATCACCTGCAGTGCAGTTAGCGGAGTCAGTGGGTTTACTGTATGGGATGTTTTTAAATGTTCCGCCGAGTCACTACTGAGATGAATCATGGGAAACCGACGGAGGAAGAGAGGGCGTGAACACAGAGATTCGTATGGGTTTAAGGTAGGTAACCATAGAATTATGTCAATGTAATTTATTCAACTGGAAACTCGGGGAAGAGAAGGGGAAAAAAAACGAAGTCAAATCATGACGCTGCATGAAACAATAGTCAAGTTCCTGCTTGACTAGATGAGCAGGCTTTGTATTGCGTCAAACAATATTTGTGTGCACGTCATCGACTGCAGTCGGGCATCCGCTTGCTATATATCGTGTGGTTAGCTAATGCTAACCTATACAGGAGTTGTCAGATGTTGCTTCTGGAGGAACTTGACCGTTCATTAATTGAGACGGTAAAACAGTCCAGGGTTAACGTGTTCCATCATCATGGCTCATCCTGGGGTGTATTCAGCAGCAACCAAACGGGACCAAACATTGTTTTCCGTTGCAAAACGTTTCACTGAGGTTTCAACTAATGAAAATAACCCTGTGGTTATTCATTAGTAAATTCCATTGTAAAACGTTTGGTCTGGTGCAAAAATGTTCCAATATAAACTGTTTACTCCAAATGGAAAATGTTTTTCAATAAAAACATGAGTTTCTAATGGAAACATCCGCGTAGGTCCCTCTCCGTTTCACGTCGTTTGCTTCCTGGAGTAAACCGCATACAGTCTCTTGCAAAACGTTTTGCAGAGGAATCTAATGAATATACCCCTGTTTCAGATCTCTGAGCTGCTGACCCAACTGGTTGTGAGAACCACACCTCCTAATGGGCCCCTCCCCCGTAACGTCAGCCTCCTCCCCTCCTTCACCCTCCCCGCGGTTCGAGAAACGACCGCCACCACCCGCTCCAAGGCCCAACTCCCAGAATGCATCACGAGACTCTCAGACACCCAGTGTCGGAAATGGTACCACCAGAGACAAGCCACGCCCTTCTCCGCCTCAACCCCCACCCTAGCCCTTAACCCTAGGCCTGCCCCCAACGCCCCGGGACACACCACTGCTCCCGCCTCCACCAATATCAGCCAACCAGGGAGAGAGAGACCCAGCCTGGTTTCCCCTGATTTGTTTTTCCTACCCTATCTTGCGGCACGGGAGACTGCGAAGGGCTGTGATTCGCTGTCATTGGTGAGGGATCTGTTCCAGAGGGGTGAGGTATGTAATGAGGGGATTCTATAATTGCTCTGGGTGAAACCGGGTTAGCGTTGATTTATGCCCCGAGTCTGCCCCAGGTTAAGGGTTTGTTCCTAGCAGAACTCGACTAGGCGAAGGGAATGTCTGTACCTCGCATCACTGAAAAAACCTTAGCGGCCATATTATTGTTTGTCCCTCTTGAGACGTCGTAGCAACAACATATCCAGTATACACTTCCTTAAAATAGTTTGAATGAGTCTAAGGTAAATCAAGACATTTTTTAATAAATGTTTGACTGAGAGGCAGACACAGTGGTAGTTTGACTGAGAGGCAGTTTGACTGAGAGGCAGACAGTGGCAGTTTGACTGAGAGGCAGTTTGACTGAGAGGCAGACACAGAGGTAGTTTGACTGAGAGGCAGACACAGAGGTAGTTTGACTGAGAGGCAGGCACAGAGGTAGTTTGACTGAGAGGCAGGCACAGTGGTAGTTTGACTGAGAGGCAGTTTGACTGAGAGGCAGACACAGTGGTAGTTTGACTGAGAGGCATTTTGACTGAGAGGCAGTTTGACTGAGAGGCATTTTGACTGAGAGGCAGTTTGACTGAGAGGCAGACACAGTGGCAGTTTGACTGAGAGGCAGTTTGACTGAGAGGCAGACACAGTGGTAGTTTGACTGAGAGGCAGACACAGTGGCAGTTTGACTGAGAGGCAGTTTGACTGAGAGGCAGACACAGTGGTAGTTTGACTGAGAGGCAGACACAGTGGCAGTTTGACTGAGAGGCAGACACAGTGGTAGTTTGAACATATACATCTTGATGGGGGGTGCATGCCAGCAAAGCCACAACACAACACTAAGCAATACACGAATTGCACTATAACGGTGACAAACGGTGCCCACAAACTGTTAAGGCCTTTATAAAGCTGTCCCAACAGCAGATTCACAATACCTTACCACTGCTACACCTGGCTATCAGCGGAGCCTTATCTGGCAGCGAAACAGTTAATTCAACCTCATTTACTGCCTTTAAAAAATAAATATGGCTGACTTGCTTAAACAAATGTTGTTTCTGACAATTGAGATGTACAAACTATGGCATAAGGGGACGACAAGCAGATAAGAGGCAATCCGTAATTTCGATTAAGACATTAATGAGCGAGCTAGGACGGACGTAGTCAATATAACTATTTGTTCATGTACAACGACATAATTCTTAGTGTTCTCCCTGTACACCAAGTCAGAACCGTAGGATAAATAAAGGGGGCATATAAGCAATCCATGAAAGCTCTTACAATATTCGATAATTACATTTCTGTAAAATAGGCTATAGGCTACATGTGCACCACCAAGTCAGAACAGTAGGCTACATTTAAGAGGTGTAAATTGACCAAACTATTGGGGTGAGGCAAATGGGCTACTAACAGCTTACTACACAACAAAGTCGAATCGTGATGTCAGTGAATTTCAGGTCGTAGCTCTAGAAAAAGGCAGGCTGAATAGCAGGCTAGTGATTGCTTTGCAATGCTTGTAGTTAGTTTCCTTCCAAACCACTCAATGTTGAATTTGCGATTTCCAGCTTGTGTAATGTTTATGTCCAATGGCCGATGAGCATTTCTCTTCATATGACAAGGAATAAAAAGGATTTGCCAGTAGATTGTCGACTTGATTCATGATGATGACTGCTAGCTAAGATTTTGAAGTATAAAAGTTGACATGATCATTCCAATCAAAGCTACCGTAGATATAACGTGATTTGACCTCATTTTATCTGTTGCCAATGACCTTGAGCTTTCTTGGATGGGCACTTCTAATGTAAGTCTATGGCAGCACCCAATGTGCTTGAATTTTAGAAACTCTACCCTTATACTTGGCAGTGACGGTTTCCCCACGAGTGACAGAACACTGAGCCAATCACGACGCAACTAGAGAACATTACCAACCCCTACACTTTATTTTCCACTGGCTGCCCCACCACCACAGAAAGCACTGAGCTAGGCTGAAACACCTACATTTTGGAGCTGCCTTACTCAAGAAAGCAATAAAGAGACCATGTTTGTATGGAGGCTTTATTAACTAAATACATTTATTTTATTTTTTTACATTGTTTGCTAACTGACAAGTATTAATGCCAAAATAACATGCAAAACAGGCAACCGCCCCCACAAAAATGTATTTCATTTTTATTTAGCAAACAATGTGGGGCTCAAAACTGAATGACGGGTCGCCAATGAGCATGCGGCAGGCTTAAGTGTTGATTAATACCCAGGCCTTTCCCGTGTGGAGCTAGGTGCCCCGCTTTGGCTGCCGGCGAACTCAGCTCAATACCAAAGTGATGTGGGTTAATCACGTGGAGTAATGAGTAGGATTTTGTTTTTGTGTGATTGCTGTTGATGGAGAGAAAAAAAGACTTGATCTGATTTCCCAATTAAAATGATTTTGAAAATTGTAACATATTTTAGGGATAATGTTTCTGGACGATGCACAATGCCTTGTTGCCTTGTTGACAACATGCCCGAGCGGATTACTGTTCTATGCTCCTCCTTCACCTCTTTTACCAGATCAACTCCTGGGCTATAACCTGGTACCCTTAACTCCTGGGCTATAACCTGGTACCCTTAACTCCTGGGCTATAACCTGGTACCCTTAACTCCTGGGCTATAACCTGGTACCCTTAACTCCTGGGCTATAACCTGGTACCCTTAACTCCTGGGCTATAACCTGGTACCCTGGGCTATAACCTGGTACCCTTAACTCCTGGGCTATAACCTGGTACCCTTAACTCCTAGGCTATAACCTGGTACCATTAACTCCTGGGCTATAACCTGGTACCCTTAACTCCTGGGCTATAACCTGGTACCCTTAACTCCTGGGCTATAACCTGGTACCCTTAACTCCTGGGCTATAACCTGGTACCCTTAACTCCTGGGCTATAACCTGGTACCCTTAACTCCTGGGCTATACCCTGGTACCCTTAACTCCTGGGCTATAACCTGGTACCCTGGGCTATAACCTGGTACCCTTAACTCCTGGGCTATAACCTGGTACCCTTAACTCCTGGGCTATAACCTGGTACCATTAACTCCTGGGCTATAACCTGGCACCCTTAACTCCTGGGCTATAACCTGGTACCCTGGGCTATAACCTGGTACCCTTAACTCCTGGGCTATAACCTGGTACCCTTAACTCCTGGGCTATAACCTGGTACCCTTAACTCCTGGGCTATAACCTGGTGCCCTGGGCTATAACCTGGTACCCTTAACTCCTGGGCTATAACCTGGTACCATTAACTCCTGGGCTATAACCTGGTACCATTAACTCCTGGGCTATAACCTGGTACCCTTAACTCCTGGGCTATAACCTGGTACCCTTAACTCCTGGGCTATAACCTGGTACCCTTAACTCCTGGGCTATAACCTGGTACCCTTAACTCCTGGGCTATAACCTGGTACCCTTAACTCCCTCGCTGTCTCCAGGAAGGACCAGCCTTCTACTTTTAAAATTCTCAAATAAATGCAATCAATCAATTCAGGTGTGTCCAGACATCCTGGGGGTGAAGGAGTGGTCGAGCCAGAGACCTGCTGCCTGGACCAATGATACAGCAGTAGCACCACAACGTATGTTGATAGAACCTGGTAAGCAGTGTTTCCCCTGGGGTTTAAATGTTGTTGTTTTGAAAGTGTATTTCCTGCCATTGTACACACATTACACCACCGCATACTGTATCTAAATGACATGTATAATACCACCATATATACAGTGGGGAGAACAAGTATTTGACACACTGCCGATTTAGCAGGTTTTCCTACTTACAAAGCATGTAGAGGTCTGTAATTTTTATATCATAGGTACACTTCAACTGTGAGAGACGGAATCTAAAACAAAAATCCAGAAAATCACATTGTATGATTTTTAAGTCATTCATTTGCATTTTATTGCATGACATAAGTATTTGATACATCAGAAAAGCAGAACTTAATATTTGGTACTTTGTTTGCAATTACAGAGATCATACGTTTCCTGCAGTTCTTGACCAGGTTTGCACACACTGCAGCAGGGATTTTGGCCCACTCCTCCAAAATCGGCAGTGTATCAAATACTTGTTCTCCCCACTGTACGTGTGTATAAAGTTCATGTGTTGTCTCCTCACAGTTCCATAACGTGCAGTTTTAGTTTTTTAAATATATATATTTTTTAAATGCTTGCATGAGTTACTTGATGTGGAATAGAGTTCCATGTAGTCATGGCTCTATGTAGTACTGTGTGTTTCCCAGAGTCTGTTGTGGACTTGGGGACTGTGAAGAGACCCCTGGTGGCATGTCTTGTGGGGTATGAATGGGTGACTGAGCTATGTGCTAGTAGTTTAAACAGACCCCTGGTGGCAAGTCTTGTGGGGTATGAATGGGTGACTGAGCTATGTGCTAGTAGTTTAAACAGACCCCTGGTGGCATGTCTTGTGGGGTATGAACGGGTGACTGAGCTGTGTGCTAGTAGTTTAAACAGACCCCTGGTGGCATGTCTTGTGGGGTATGAGCGGGTGTCTGCTTGGAGCAACTGCTTGGAGTAACCCTAGATTGTAAACTGTCATGGTTAAAACATATTGATACAACAGTAGCTAAGATGACGAGATCTCTGTCCATAAGAAGGTAGAGCAGCACTTTATTAACAGACCTACAGACGGGTTGGTTGTTTAGCAACACAACCTAGAGACGGGTTGGTTGTTTAGCAACACAACCTAGAGACGGGTTGGTTGTTTAGCAACACAACCTACAGACGGGTTGGTTGTTTAGCAACACAACCTACAGACGGGTTGGTTGTTTAGCAACACAACCTACAGACGGGTTGGTTGTTTAGCAACAGAACCTACAGACGGGTTGGTTGTTTAGCAACAAAACTGACGTGTGCGCAACTATGGGGCAAAACAGATGCACAATGAGCACTTGTTGTCTCTCAAATAAATTGTTAGTTGATGGTTAGCTAGCTTGTGAATGATAGACATCAGTCAAAACTTTTTAAAATTGTATTTAACCTTTTAACTAGGCAAGTCAGTTAAGAACAGATTCTTATTTACAATGATGGCCTACCCCTACTTTATTTACAATGACGACGCTGGGCCGATTGTGCGCCACCCTATGGGACTCCCAATCATGGCCAGATGTGATACAGCCTGGATTCGAACCAGGTACTGTAGTGACGCCTCTTGCACTGAGATGCAGTGCTCTAGACCGTTGTGCCACTCAAAACAAGACAAGGTATCAATAACAAGATACGATGAGCTATTGAATCCATTTTGAAATCAGGCTGTAACGCAGCAAGATGTGGAATAAGTCAAGGGGTGTGACCTACTTTCTGAAGACACTGTATGAATGTCAATCAACCAACCAACCAATCAATGTACTGTGTTCCAGGTGTGACTAGCGTGCATTACTTTGAGGACCTGAGGGACCTGCAGAGGAAGTTGTTCAAGGGGATCCTGTGGACGTCCAGCAGGGGTCGCGACCTTTGAGCGGGGTGACCATGACAACCTCTCCAGGACTTTATACACCGTCAGCCTCAAACTCACCTCCCACAACACCTCCCTCCTCTGCTCCCCCACCATGCCTCCCTCCTCTGCTCCCCCACCACGCCTCCCTCCTCTGTTCCCCCACCACCTCCCTCTGCTACCCCACCACGCCTCCCTCCTCTGCTCCCCCACCACGCCTCCCTCCTTTGCTCCCCCCCCCCCCCCACAACCCTACCTGGAATACATTTAATAAAAATATTATGTAAATGTCCTAAAGCGCAAATATACATGATCTGATTTAAATATACATTATCTGATGACATTGCTTTAGAAAAGGGGCACAAGACAGGGATGTCCCCTCTCCCCTCATCTGTTTGCACTGGCAATTGAACCACTTGCAGAAAGAATTAGACAGGACCCACACGTAACAGGTATCAGTATTGGTAAACATGATTAAGGGAGTGTTGGAACATAACAAACAAAATTACAGTTAAGGAAAATGGATGCTTAATCCAGTATAAACTCATGTATAGAATGTATTATACAAGAGACAAAATTCACAACTTCTACAGCACAACGGCAGAGTCATGTCTCAAGTGTAAGTATTATTTTAACTCTGTCGTTTAGGTTAGTATTGTGGAGTAACTACAATGTCCTTGATCCATCCACAGTTTTCTCCTATCACAGCCAATAAACTCTGTAACTGTTTTAAAGTCACCATTGGCCTCATGGTGAAATCACTGAGCGGTTTCCTTCCTCTCCAGCAACTGAGTTAGGAAGGACGCCTGTATCTTTGTAGTGACTGGGTGTACTGACACACCATCCAAAGTGTAATTAATAACTTCACAATGCTCAATGGGATAGTCAGTCTGCTTATTTATTTTACCTATATACCAATACGTGCCCTTTATGGACAAAAGGTGAATTGCTTAGCCACATTTTGTTGCAGTATTACTTTAGTTGCAAACAGGATGTACACTACGGGTCAAACATTTTAGAACACCTACTCATTCAAGGGTTTCTTTATTTTTACTATTTTCTACTATGAAATAACACACGGAATCATGAAGTAACCAAAAAAAAGGTTAAACAAATCAAAATATATTTTATATTTGAGATTCTTCAAAGTAGCCACCCTTTTGCCTTAATAACAGCTTTTTAAGTATAGATTCCTAATAGAAAGTTACTCACCCAGTAAAATACAACTTGAGTAAATGTCTAAAAGAATTTGATTTTAAATATACAGTTGAAGTGTAAGTCAGAAGTTTACATACACTTAGGTTGGATTCATTAAAACTAGTTTTTCAACCACTCCACAAATTTCTTGTTAACAAACTATAGTTTTGGCAAGTCGGTTAGGACATCTACTTTGTGCATGACACAAGTCATTTTTCCAACAATTGTTTACAGACAGATTATTTCACTTATACTTTACTGTATCCAGTGGGTCATGATTTTACATACACTAAGTTGACTGTGCTTTTAAACAGCTTGTAAAATTCCAGAAAATTATGTAATGGCTTTAGAAGCTTCTGATAGGCTAATTGACATAATTTGAGTCAATTGAAGGTGTACCTGTGGATGTATTTCAAAGCCTACCTTCAAACTCAGTGCCTCTTTGCTTGACATCATGGGAAAATCAAAAGAAATCAGCCAAGACCTCTGAAAACAAATTGTAGACCTCCACAAGTCTGGTTCACCCTTGGGATAAAATTTCAAAATGCCTGAAGGTACCACGTTTATCTGTACAAACAATAGTACACAAGTATAAACATCATGGGACCACGCAGCCGTCATACCGCTCAGGAAGGAGACGCGTTCTGTCTCCTAGAGATGGATGTACTTTGGTGCGAAATGTGCAAATCAATCCCAGAACAACAGCAAAGGACCTTGTGAAGATGCTGGAGGAAACAGGTACAAAAGTGTCTATATCCACAGTAAAATGAGTCCTATATCGACATAACCTGAAAGGCCGCTCAGCAAGGAAGAAGCCACTGCTCCAAAACCGCCATAAAAAAAGCCAGACTACAGTTTGCAACTGCACATGGGGACAAAGATCATACTTTTTGTAGAAATGTCCTCTGGTCTGATGAAACAAAAATACAACTTTTTGGCCATAATGACCATTGTTATGTTTGGAGGAAAAAGGGGGAGGCTTGCAAGCCGAAGAACACCATCCCAACCGTGAAGCACGGGGCTGGCAGCATCATGTTGTGGGGGTGCTTTGCTGCAGGAGGGACTGGTGCACTTCACAAAATAGATGGCATCATGAGGAAGGGGAAATTATGTGGATATTTACATTTAAGTCATTTAGATATATTGAAGCATTGTATCGAGACATCAGTCAGGAAGTTAAAACTTGGTCGCAAATGGGTCTTCCAAATGGACAATGAACCCAAGCATACTTCCAAATGGCTTAAGGACAACAAAGTCAAGGTATTGGAGTGGCCATTACAAAGCCCTGACCTCAATCCTATAGAAATTTGTCGGCAGAACTGAAAAAGTGTGCGAGCAAGGAGGCCTACAAACATGACTCAGTTACACCAGCTCTGTCAGGTGAATTTTGGCCCATTCCTCCTAATTTATTGTGGGAAGCTTGTGGAAGGCTACCCAAAACATTTCACCCAAGTTAAACAATATAAAGGCAGTGCTACCAAATACTAATTGAGTGTATGTAAACTTGACCCCCTGAGAATGTGATGACAGAAATAAAAGCTGAAATAAATCATTCTCTACAATTATTCTGACATTTCACATTCTTAAAATAAAGTGGTGATCCTTAATGACCGAAGACAGGGAATTTTTACTAGGATTAAATGTCAGGAATTGTTCAAAACGGAGTTTAAATGTATTTGGCTTAGGTGTATGTAAACTTCCGACTTCAAATGTACTTAAGTATCAAAAGTAAATGTAATTGCTAAAATATACTTAAGTATCAAAAGTAAAAGTTTAAATAATTTCAAATGTCTTATATTAAGCAAAGCAGACGGCACCATTGTCTTGTTTTTAGAATGTTTAGCAAGGGACACACTCCCACACTCAGACACCCCGACACGCCGACACTCCAAAACTGACATTATTTGCAAAAGATGCATTTGTGTTTAGTGAGTCTACCCTTTACTCTCTGCCCGCTACCCTTGACCCTCTCACCCTTTACCCTCTACCCTTTACAGACTACCATCTAACCTTTAAATCGTACCCATTACCCTTTACCCACTACCCTTTATCCACTACCAGCTTCCCTTCACCCGCTTCTCTTTACCCACAACCCTCTACCCGCTGCCCTCTAACCACTACCCTTTACCCACTACCGTATAACCGCTACCATTTAAACTCAACACTCTACCCTCTACCATTTACCCGATTACCTTTACCCACAACCCTCTACCCTTTACCCGCTACCCTTTACCCACTACCCTGTAACCTTTACCCAATATTATTATTATTATTTTATTTTTTTCACCTTTATTTAACCAGGTAGTCTAGTTGAGAACAAGTTCTCATTTGCAACTGCGACCTGGCCAAGATAAAGCATAGCAGTGTGAACAGACAACAACACAGAGTTACACATGGAGTAAACAATAAACAAGTCAATAACATGGTAGAAAAAAGAGAATCTATATACAATGTGGGCAAAAGGCATGAGGTAGGCAATAAATCGAATAATTACAATTTAGCAGATTAACACTGGAGTGATAAATCATCAGATGATCATGTGCAGGTAGAGATACTGGTGTGCAAAAGAGCAGAAAAGTAAATAAATAAAAGCAGTATGGGGGTGAGGTAGGTAAATTGGGTGGGTAGTTTACAGATGGACTATGTACAGCTGCAGCGATCGGTTAGCTGCTCGGATAGCAGATTTTTAAAGTTGTTGAGGGAGATAAAAGTCTCCAACTTCAGAGATTTTTGCAATTCGTTCCAGTCGCAGGCAGCAGAGAACTGGAAGGAAAGGCGTCCAAATGAGGTTTTGGCTTTAGGGATGATCAGTGAGATACACCTGCTGGAGCGCGTGCTACGGGTGGGTGTAGCGATCGTGACCAGTGAACTGAGATAAGGCGGCACTTTACCTAGCATAGCCTTGTAGATGACCTGGAGCCAGTGGGTCTGACGACGAACATGTAGCGAGGGCCAGCCGACTAGGGCATACAGGTCGCAGTGGTGGGTCGTATAAGGTGCTTTAGTAACAAAACGGATGGCACTGTGATAAACTGCATCCAGTTTGCTGAGTAGAGTATTGGAAGCTATTTTGTAGATGACGTCGCCAAAGTCGAGGATCGGTAGGATAGTCAGTTTTACTAGGGTAAGTTTGGCAGCGTGAGTGAAGGAGGCTTTGTTGCGAGATAGAAAGCCGACTAGATTTGATTTTGGATTGGAGATGTTTGGTATGAGTCTGGAAGGAGAGTTTGCAGTCTAGCCAGACACCTAGGTACTTATAGATGTCCACATATTCTAGGTCGGAACCGTCCAGGGTGGTGATGCTAGTCGGGCGTGCGGGTGCAGGCAGCGAATGGTTGAAAAGCATGCATTTGGTTTTACTAGCGTTTAAGAGCAGTTGGAGGCCACGGAAGGAGTGTTGTATGACATTGAAGCTCGTTTGGAGGTTAGATAGCACAGTGTCCAAGGAAGGGCCAGAAGTATACAGAATGGTGTCGTCTGCGTAGAGGTGGATCAGGGAATCGCCCGCAGCAAGAGCAACATCATTGATATATACAGAGAAAAGAGTCGGCCCGAGAATTGAACCCTGTGGTACCCCCATAGAGACTGCCAGAGGTCCGGACAACAGGCCCTCCGATTTGACACACTGAACTCTGTCTGCAAAGTAGTTGGTGAACCAGGCGAGGCAGTCATTAGAAAAACCGAGGCTACTGAGTCTGCCGATAAGAATATGGTGATTGACAGAGTCGAAAGCCTTGGCCAGGTCGATGAAGACGGCTGCACAGTACTGTCTTTTATCGATGGCGGTTATGATATCGTTTAGTACCTTGAGCGTGGCTGAGGTGCACCCGTGACCGGCTCGGAAACCGGATTGCACAGCGGAGAAGGTACGGTGGGATTCGAGATGGTCAGTGATCTGTTTGTTGACTTGGCTTTTGAAGACCTTAGATAGGCAGGGCAGGATGGATATAGGTCTGTAACAGTTTGGGTCCAGGGTGTCTCCCCCTTTGAAGAGGGGGATGACCGCGGCAGCTTTCCAATCCTTGGGGATCTCAGATGATACGAAGGAGAGGTCGAACAGGCTGGTAATAGGGGGTGCGACAATGGCGGCGGACAGTTTCAGAAATAGGGGGTCCAGATTGTCAAGCCCAGCTGATTTGTATGGGTCCAGGTTTTCCAGCTCTTTCAGAACATCTGCTATCTGGATTTGGGTAAAGGAGAACTGGGGTGGCTTGAGCGAGTAGCGGGGGGGGGGGGGGGGGGGGGGGTTTGCCAAGGTTGGAGTCGCCAGGAGGAAGGCATGGCCAGCCGTTGAGAAATGCTTGTTGAATTTTTCGATTATCACGGATTTATCGGTGGTGACCGTGTTACCTAGCCTCAGTGCAGTGGGCAGCTGGGAGGAGGTGCTCTTGTTCTCCATGGACTTTACAGTATCCCAGAACTTTCTGGAGTTAGAGCTACAGGATGCAAATTTCTGCTTGAAAAAGCTGGCCTTTGCTTTCCTGACTGACTGCGTGTATTGGTTCCTGACTTCCCTGAACAGTTGCATATCGCGGGGGCTCTTCGATGCTATTGCAGTTCGCCACAGGATGTTTTTGTGCTGGTCGAGGGCAGTCAGGTCTGGAGTGAACCAAGGGCTATATCTGTTCTTAGTTCTGCATTTTTTTGAACGGAGCATGCTTGTCTAATATGGTGAGGAAGTAACTTTTAAAGAATGACCAGGCATCCTCAACTGACGGGATGAGGTCAATATCCTTCCAGAGTACCCGGGCCAGGTCGATTAGAAAGGCCTGCTCGCAGAAGTGTTTTAGGGAGTGTTTGAGAGTGATGAGGGGTGGTCGTTTGACCGCGGACCCGTAGCGGATACAGGCAATGAGGCAGTGATCGCTGAGATCTTGATTGAAGACAGCAGAGGTGTATTTGGAGGGCAAGTTGGTCAGGATAATGTCTATTAGGGTGCCCATGTTTAAGGATTTAGGGTTGTACCTGGTGGGTTCCTTGATGATTTGTGTGAGATTGAGGGCATCTAGCTTAGATTGTAGGACTGCCGGGGTGTTAAGCATATCCCAGTTTAGGTCACCTAACAGAACAAACTCTGAAGCTAGATGGGGAGCGATCAATTCGCAGATGGTGTCCAGGGCACAGCTGGGTGCTGAGGGGGGGCGGTAGCAGGCGGCAACAGTGAGAGACTTATTTCTGGAGAGATTAATTTTTAAAATTAGAAGTTCGAACTGTTTGGGCATAGACCTGGAAAGTATGACAGAACTTTGCAGGCTATCTCTGCAGTAGATTGCAACTCCTCCCCCTTTGGCAGTTCTATCTTGAAGGAAAGTGTTATAGTTGTGTATGGAAATCTCAGAATTTTTGGTGGCCTTCCTAAGCCAGGATTCAGACACGGCAAGGACATCAGGGTTGGCAGAGTGTGCTAAAGCGGTGAGTAAGACAAATTTAGGGAGGAGGCTTCTGATGTTGACATGCATGAGGCCAAGGCTTTTTCGATCACAGAAGTCAACAAATGAGGGTGCCTGGGGACATGCAGGGCCTGGGTTTACGTCCACATCACCCGAGGAACAGAGGAGTAGTAGGATGAGGGTGCGGCTAAAGGCTATCAAAACTGGTCGCCTAGAGCGTTGGGGACAAGGAATAAAAGGAGCAGATTTATGGGCGTGGTAGAATAGATTCTGGGCATAATGTGCAGACAGGGGTATGGTGGGGCACGGGTACAGCAGAGGCAAGCCCAGGCACTGGGTGATAAGAGAGGTTTAATCTCTGGACATGCTGCTCTCAATGGGTGAGGTCACCACATGTGTGGGAGGTGGGACAAAGGAGGTATCAGAGGTACGGAGAGTGGAACTACGGGGTCCATTGCAAACCAAAACAATGATAACTAGCCTGAACAACAGTATGCAAGGCATATTGATATTTGAGAGAGACATACAATAAGGCATAAAGTGATTGCAGGTCTTGATTGGGAGAGCTAGCTAAAACAACAGGTGAGATAACAGCAGCTAGTCAGCTAACACAGCAACAGCAGGTAAAAATGGCGACGACTTGGCAGAGAGGGTCGGATTAACTACACACAGAGCCTGAGTTAAAACACAGAGCCGACAGATAAAACACAAATAAACAGAATGGAGTACCGTGAATTAATGGACAGTCCGGCAGGCATCAGCTATGTAGCCAAGTGATCATAGTGTCCAGGGGGCAGCCGTAGATAGAGCAGGGAAGCCGCCACTACGCTAGCACGCGGCGTTTAAAGTTAGTAGCCCGGGGGGGTGGTCTGCTCAGACGGAGGGGGTCTGCTCAGACTGAGGCCGGTTGAGGGCACAGCGGATGGGGTATTCGTCTGCAGACCAGACGTGGTCGTGTCAACAGAAAATCCAAGCCGGATGGCGATGGCGAAAGAGAGATTGTAATTGTAGAATTGTGTTTGCTAACTGGTGCTAGCTTCGTGGCAGTGGCGCTAGCTGCGCTAGCTGCAAGCTAGCTGTGAGGATCAGAAGTAGTGGCTCAGGGATTACGGCAGGAATCCGGCGTTGTTGTCGAGAGACAGTCCGATGCTGGTAAATTGGTGAGTAATATCCAGGCTAATAACAGGGCTGGTGTCTGTGCAGAAGGTAAAAGCTGCTAGCAGCGGCTAAAAATGACTAAATAGCTTGTAGCTGGTTAGCTACTGGGGGTTCTTGAATGTGTTCCAAAGTTAAAAAATAATAGCGATTTCGTATCACATTGGGTGAGGTAGGTTACCGGAAGGTATAATCGAATTAAAAATCTAAAAGAGATAGAATTTTTTTTTCTAATATATGCAAGAAATACGAAAAATACAAACGTACATGAGAGGACGAAACAAAACACGTCTACACTGCTACGCCATCTTGGTTTCCTATGTAAAGTGTAATATACTTTAGCCTCTGCCCTTTACTTCTACCTTTTAACCGCTACCCTTTACACTTTACCCATTACCCTTTACACTCTACCCAGTAACCTTTACCCGCTACCCTTTACCCAGTAACCTTTACCCGCTACCCTTTACCCGCTACACTCTACCCTTTACCCTTTACCCGGTAACCTTTACCCTGTACACTTTACCCGCTACACTCTACCTTTTACCCAGTAACCTTTACCCGCTACCCTTTACACTTTACCTGCTACACATTACCCTCTACCATTTACCTTCTACCCGCTACGTCTACCTTTTATCTGCTACCCTCTACCTTATTCCCTTTACCTGCTACCATTTACCCACCTCCCTTTACCCGAATCCCTCTACCATTTACCCGCTACATCTAGCCTTTACCCACTTCCCTTTACCTGCTACCCTCTAATCACTACGCTTTACCTGCTTCCTTCTACCCTTTACCCGCTACCAGGTACCCTTTACTCGCTACCCTCTAACTCTTACCCTTTACCCGCTATGCTTTAAACTCTACCCGCTACCCTCTACACATTACCCGCTACCCTCTACCTTTTACCCGCTACCTGCTATATCTAGCCTTTACCCACTTCCCTTTACCTGCTACCCTCTAACCACTACTCTTTACCTGCTTCCTTCTACCCTTTACCTGCTACCCTCTAACCACTACTCTTTACCTGCTTCCTTCTACCCTTTACCTGCTACCCTCTAACCACTACTCTTTACCTGCTTCCTTCTACCCTTTACCTGCTACCCTCTAACCACTACTCTTTACCTGCTTCCTTCTACCCTTTACCTGCTACCCTCTAACCACTACTCTTTACCTGCTTCCTTCTACCCTTTACCTGCTACCCTCTAACCACTACTCTTTACCTGCTTCCTTCTACCCTTTACCTGCTACCCTCTAACCACTACTCTTTACCTGCTTCCTTCTACCCTTTACCTGCTACCCTCTAACCACTACTCTTTACCTGCTTCCTTCTACCCTTTACCCGCTACCCTCTAACTCTTACCCTTTACCCGCTATGCTTTAAACTCTACCCGCTACCCTCTCACACATTACCCGCTACCTTTTACCCTGTACCCTCTTTCCTTTACCCGCTATTGTTTACCTGCCTCCTATTACCCGCTTCCCTCTACCCTTTACCTGCTACGCGCTACAGCGACCCTTTACCCACTGCGCTTTACACTCTACACTTTAACCGCTACCCTCTATCCAATACCCGCTGCCATTTACACGCTACCCTTTACGGCATCCTAATAAGGAAACAAGAACAAAGAGAGAATACGGCAGACAGAGTGGGAGGGTCGTCACATTCCCCCCCATAAAACCGGGGACCAACAAGGACCCCGGAACAACATACCGGCCCCTGCGTCCCCAAATTGACACAGCCTCTGCGTCCCCAAATTGACACAGCCTCTGCGTCCCCAAATTGACACAGCCTCTGCGTCCCCAAATTGACGAGGGGTTACGTGTTCACACTTCCAATTTGCCCTAGCCAACCTCCTCCTCCCCAGACCTCAGCAACCTGTAACGTGCACGGGAAGCAACTTTTAAGAGGAAAGACTCCCCAGACCTCAGCGCATAGGAAGCAACATTTAAGAGGAAAGAAGAACACAAGACCAGGAGGGAATAGACAGGAAAGACAGAACCTGACATTACAAACATTCAGGAGCAGGGCGCACGAGAGACCACATCAACTACAAACTCCAACGAAAAGAACATCAAGGTCCTTAATTTAACTCCCAACGATTCACAGTCCCTTCCCAACGATTCACAGTCCCTTCCCAACGATTCACAGTCCCTTCCCAACGATTCACAGTCCCTTCCCAACGATTCACAGTCCCTTCCCAACGATTCACAGTCCCTTCCCAACGTTTCACAGTCCCTTCCCAACGATTCACAGTCCCTTCCCAACGATTCACAGTCCCTTCCCAACGATTCACAGTCCCTTCCCAACGATTCACAGTCCCTTCCCAACGATTCACAGTCCCTTCCCAACGATTCACAGTCCCTTCCCAACGATTCACAGTCCCTTCCCAACGATTCACAGTCCCTTCCCAACGATTCACAGTCCCTTCCCAACGATTCACAGTCCCTTCCCAATGATTCACAGTCCCTTCCCAATGATTCAGTCACTTCCCAATGATTCAGTCACTTCCCAACATAACAGAATAACTAATTTCAATCATAATGTTCAAATATCTTCAACATCAGTACATCATTCTAACAGATCCTGATGGAAAGCAAAATTAACTCGTCCACATAAGACGCCATAGTCATTAGTAAATAATATCGCTCAACCCCTCTGCTGAGCACACCAGACCACAACCAGAGACATGACAATCACCCTGTGCACCACAGAAGAGAGATTTCAGGTTTCCCCAAAACCTACATTAACTCAACCCTAGTCTTCATGTGGATTTGCGGTGGGTATTTACGCACTGTAGCCCGCTGGCAAGGAAATAAACCCCCCAGCACGCTGGCAGATTCCACCAAGCCACAGGATGTGCCCCCGAGACAACTGCTCAGTCCACAGACACCACACAAACATTAACCATGCCCAACATATTCCAAAAAGGAAACACGTCGCTAAGCCTATCAGGGGTAAAAGGCTATAGCTCCAGGTAGCAAGTTCCACTACCCTACCCACATCTCCCACTGAGGTACACAGCCGATTACTCACCTCCCAACAGAAAGTAGAACAAGAGTTTCCAGGCTGGGCAGGGCCCTGGAAACTAACCAATGTACTCTCTCCAACGCAGCACACAAACCAAACAACAAACCAATACTGGGCCTATCAAACTCAAACAAAATATGCAAACCAAACACGTACCTCCACGTTCTCCCAAACCAATACGTTCAATTATCCCGGACGAACCCCCACTTGTCACGAACCGGCTCAAAGCCCGTAACAAAAGGGAGACCACATGGAGATAAGGAATAACAACCTATATTTATTAACTAAGGTAAAGTAAATACAATTAACAATGGTGTGTGTGTAGTCAGTAGTCAGTAGTGTAGGTGAGTGGCTGCGTGTACACATGTGATAAGTAGGGGTGTTGAAGGGTGCCGACACAAACAAACCAAATAACCACAACCAGGCTACAACCAAAATCTGTCTGTGTCTGACTGGAGAGAGTCTCCTCCATGAATGGGGAAGTGGTGCATTTATCCTATGACAGTTGGCCCAGGTGTTTCCCATGTAGCTGACGACCTTCCCAACTCCGCCCACCGACATCCTAATAAGGAAACAAGAACGAAGAGAGAATACGGCAGACAGAGTGGGAGGGTCGTCACACTACGAAGCCCCTAAATAAGATCTGGTGCAACCAATTACCTTCAAAGTCACATAATTAATTAAATAAAGTCCACCTGTGTGCAATCTAAGTGTCACATGATCTGTCACCTGTTCTGAAAGGCCCAAGAGTCTGCATCACCACCAAGCAAGCGGCACCATGAAGACCAAGGAGCTCTCCAAACAGGTCAGGGACAAAGTTGCGGAGAAGTACAGATCAGGGATGGGTTATAAAAAAATATCCAACACTTTGAATATCCCACGGAGCACCATTAAATCCGTTATTAAAAAATGGAAAGAATATGGCACCACAACAAACCTGCCAAGAGACGGCCGTCCACCAAAACTCACGGACCAGGCAAGGAGAGCATTAATCAGAGAGGCAACAAAGAGACCAAAGATAACCCTGAAGGAGCTGCAAAGCTCCACAACGGAGATTGGAGTATCTGTCCATAGGACCATTTTAAGCCGTACAATCCACAGAGCTGGGCTTTACAGAAGAGTTGCCAGAAAAAAAGCCATTGCTTAAAGAAAAAAATAAGCAAACACGTTTGGTGTTTGCCAAAAGTCATGTGGGAGACTCCACAAACCTGTGGAAGAAGGTACTCTGGTCAGATGAGACAAAAAAATTGCTTTTTGGCAATCAAGGAAAATGCAATGCAATGTCTGGTGCAAACCCACCACCTCTCATCACCCTGAGAATACCATCCCCACAGTGAAGTATGGTGGTGGCAGCATCATGCTGTGGGTATGTTTTTCATCGGCAGGGACGGGGAAACTGGTCAGAATTGAAGGAATGATGGATTACGCTAAATACAGGGAAATTCTTGAGGGAAACCTGTTTCAGTCTTACAGAGATTTGAGACTGGAACGGAGGTTCACCTTCCAGCAGGACAATGACCCTAAGCATCCTGCTAAAGCAACACTCGAGTGGTTTAAGGGGAAACATTTAAATGTCTTGGAATGGCCTAGTCAAAGCTCAGACCTCAATCCAATTGAGAAAATGTGGTATGACTTAAAGATTGCTGTACACCAGCAGGAACCCGTCAAACTTGAAGGAGCTGGAGCAGTTTTGCCTTGAAGAATGGGCAACAATCCCAGTGGCTAGATGTGCCAAGTTTCTAGAGACATACCCCAAGAGACTTGCAGCTGTAATTGCTGCAAAAGGTGGCTCTACAAAGTATTGACTTTGGGAGGGTGAATAGTTATGCACGCTCAAGTTTTCAGTTTTTTGTCTTATTTCTTGTTTGTTTCACAAGAAAAAATATTTTGCATCTTCACAGTGGTAGGCATGTTGTGTAAATCAAATGATACAAACCCCCCCAAAAATAAATTTCAATTCCAGGTTGTAAGACAACAAAATAGGAAAAATGCCAAGGGGGTGAATACTTTCGCATGGCACTGTACCCTCTACCCACTACCTTTTACACACTGCACTTCACCTTTACCTGCTAACCCTTACACTCTACTCTCTCTATGCTACCCTCCACCCGCTACCCTTTACCTGCTTCGCTCTACCCTTTACATGCTACTCTCTACCTTCCACCCTTTACCTGCTTCGCTCTACCCTTTACATGCTACTCTCTACCTTCCACCCTATACCTGCTGCCCTTTACCTGCTACTCTTTACCACTACCCTTTTCCGGCTATCTACCCTTTACCCTCTAACCTTTACCCGCTACCCTCTAGCCTTTACCCGCTACATGCTACCCTCTACACTCTACGCTTTAACTGCTACCCTCTATCCTATACCCACTACCCTGTAACCTTTACCAGCTACCCTGTAACCTTTACCCTGTAACCTTTAACCTGTAACTTTTACCCGCTACCCTGTAACCTTTACCCTGTAACTTTTACCCGCTACCCTGTAACCTTTACCCTGTAACTTTTACCCGCTACCCTGTAACCTTTACCCTGTAACCTTTACCCGCTACCCTGTAACCTTTACCCTGTAACCTTTACCCGCTACCCTGTAACCTTTACCCTGTAACTTTTACCCGCTACCCGCTACCCTGTAACCTTTACCCTGTAACTTTTACCCGCTACCCTGTAACCTTTACCCTGTAACCTTTACCCTGTAACCTTTACCCGCTACCCTGTAACCTTTACCCTGTAACATTTACCCTGTAACCTTTACCCGTTACCCTGTAACCTTTACCCTGTAACCTTTACCCTGTAACCTTTACCCTGTAACCTTTACCCTGTAACCTTTACCCGCAACGCTTTACTCTCTACCAGCTACCCTTTACCCTTTACCGCTACCTTTTACTCGCTACCCTTTAAAACTTTACCATCTGCCCTCTATGCACTACCTTTTTCCCACTATACTTTACCCTCTACCACCCACTACCCTCTACCATTTGGGCTCCCGAGTGGCGCAGTGGTCTAAGACACTGCATCTCAGTGCAAGAGGCGTACATGGTTTGAATCCAGGCTGTATCACATCCGGGCCGTGATTGGGAGTCCCATAGGGCGGCGTACAATTGGCCCAGCGTCGTCCGGGTGTGGCCGGGGTAGGCCGTCATTGTAAATAAGAATTTGTTCTTAACTGACTTGCCTAGTTGTTAAATAAAAGTTACATTTAAAATATTAATAATTTGCCCTGCATGTCCTGATCCCGTCTGGTGTGGATGGACAATATCAACATGTTCGCGATGACGAACACGGACATATGCGTGTGCCCAGTGTAGTCAGCATGTTAGTAAAAATGTTTCTTTAATTTACAATCTGTAGAAACTATACTATATATACAAAAGTATTAGAGGATTTGGCTATTTCTGACAGGTTGCTGACAGGTGTATATAATCGAGCACACCGCCATGCAATCTCCATAGACAAACATTGGCAGTAGAATGGCCTTACTGAAGAACTCAGTGACTTTCAATATGGCACCTTCATAGGATGCCACCTTTCCAACAAGTCAGTTCATCACATTTCTGCCCTGCTAGAGCTGCCCTGGTCAACTGTAAGGGCTGTTACTGCGAAGTGGAAACGTCTAGGAGCAACAACGGCTCAGCCGTGAAGTGGTAGGCCACACAAGCTCACAGAACCGGACCGCCGTGTGCTGAAGCGGATAAAACTCGTCTGTCCTCAGTTGCAACTCTCACTACCGAGTTCCAAACTGTCTCTGGAAGCAACGTCAGCACAAGAACTGTTCGTCGGGAGCTTCATGAAATGGGTTTCCATGGCAGAGCAGCTGCACACAAGCCGAAGATCACCATGCGCAATGCCAAGCGTCGGCTGGATTGGTGTAAAGCTCGCCGCCATTGGACTCTGGAGCAGTGGAAATGCTTTGTCTGGAGTGATGAATCATGCTTCAACATCTGGCAGGCCAAAGGACTAATCTGGGTTGAGCGGATGCCAGAGGAACGCTACCTGCCCCAATGCATATTACATTAAATGTGGAGAATGAGGCTATTAAGTAGGCTATTAATGTATAGGCCATTGTAGGCTACAGTATGGAAAGGACAGTATCACGGGAGTTATTGCAAATCAATTTGTTCCACTTGTGTAGCCTACCTGGAGCTGACAAACAGATTTAATAAATAGCCTGTAACTCAACGTGTTATTATGGAATTATTTAATGAACATCTTTAGTTAATTAAACTCGAAGTTATTATTTGTGATCGTGGTCACAGCTCTATTGTAAATGTATCATTCTTCACATTTAATGTCAGTTTTGTTGTGGACTTTTCCCCTGAAATGATATGTTGGCCTATCAGGGGCTATAAGGCCCCTGTGAATGCCAAGAGTGTTCAAAGCTGTCATCGAGGCAAAGGGTGACTACTTTGAAGAATGTCAAATATAAAATATATTTTGATTTGTTTAACACTTTTTTGGTTACTACATGATTCCACATGTGTTATTTCATAGTTTTGATGTCTTCACTATTATTCTACAATGTAGAAAATAGTAAAAATAAAGAAAAACCCTGGAATGAGTAGGTGTGTCCAAACTTTTGACTGTTAATGTACGTTGATAAAAAATTTCAAGATTCCTTCCTAATTCGCTCGATAACGTTATGGAAAAAGGGAATATTGGATAAATGTGTCAACTCCTCTCTTGCTGCAAACATTTTGGCGGGGGCTAGTTTTCAGGCCTTGTGGGCGGGTTTTCAAAGGTCATGGGGCTATAAATGTTATCTAGACCTGGTAGCATGTCTCCTAGTGGTCTGGATCAAGATATATCATATATATCAGACCATTTCTTACCTGAATATATTACTTTGCTTTGATTTGTCTTAATATTTACATGTACCCATCTCTTTGTTATTTAATTATTAGGGATATACAAATGTTTTTTTGCACCCACCATGCGTCATGTCCGCAATGGTCATGTGAGGGGAAATGTGTATAATTTGGGATGTGAGCACTCCGTGTGTTTGACCTGAATAAGAGCCTGTTCTGATCTGAACGATGTCAATAAAGCGATGAATTGGGTCTTCTTGTTCTACACTAGTATTCTTTATTAGCCCAGCGTCTATGTTTTTAAGGACGTGAGTAGGACCACAAACTTTTCTCCAACCCCTGGCTGAGGGCCCATCCAGGCCTGAATCTTTCATCTGCTCTCCTACAAGGTAACATTGTCTGTCTGGTACCACAGTATATCCAGGAATTCATTTTTGTCCTCTGTAATGGATGTTAGTTTTTCATCCGTATCTCCTAAGGACATACATGCCACTGTGATAAGTCCTGTTGTACGTTTGACAGGGCATTCTGGGCTTTTCAATGACATTACGTGCAAAGGGGGTATCACCTTGATAATCTTTTACGGTTCTTCAAAATGGCTACCGTCACAATTAGCACATGTTATGGTAATTGTGTAATTATCATTTCTGTGAGTTTTATATTCAAATGGTTTCTAATAGGTTACTATATCAGGAATAGTTTAGTGAGTTTTCAGAGCAGTGTGATCATGTTTTATTACCTACTGTCTCCAGTTACTGTCATGTTACATGTTTTCATATTTACTATTAACCGAATCCTATGGGCTATAGTGGCACGTACAATAAATCAGAATTAAAAACATTATTTCATTGTTTTTTCTTTGAAAATATGTTTTTTTCCCCCAACATTTTTTGGGGGCGTGGTTCTCAGGAGCATATGAGGATATGCACCTATGGGCCTCACAAGGTCTGAAGGTCCCCCGGTACCAGTAGAAAAAATAAAAAATGAATGGAAGTATACAATGCATTCAGAAAGTATTCAGCCTCCTTGACTTTTTCCACATTTTTTATTATTATTTTTTTGTTTGTTAAATGTCCTCATCAATCTACACACAATATCCCACAATGCCTTTCTTGAAAAAGCCAAACCTTGACCCAGAAAATATAAAAAAAACTATTGGCCTATATCGAATCTCCCATTCCTTTCAATTTCTTTTGAAAAGCCTATTTTTCAACAAAAAAAAATCACCAGAAAACAACTGCCTTCCTGAAGACAAATGCTGAACATTTATGAACATTTGAACATCTTGGCCATGTTCTGTTATAATCTCCACCCGGCACAGCCAGAAGAGGACTGGCCACCCCTCATAGCCTGGTTCCTCTCTAGGTTTCTTCCTAGGTTCTGGCCTTTCTAGGGAGTTTTTCCTAGCCACCGGGCTTCTACACCTGCATTGCTTGCTGTTTGGGGTTTTAGGCTGGGTTTCTGTACAGCACTTTGAGATATCAGCTGATGTACGAAGGGCTATATAAAATACATTTGATTTTAAAATGACATCACAATACCCCATAATGACAAAGCGAAAACACGTTTTTAGACATTTTTGCACATTTATTAACAATTTAAAACAGAAATACCTTATTTACACAAGTACTCAGACCCTTTGCTGTGAGACACAAAATTGAGCTCAGGTGCCTCCTGTTTCCACTGATCATCCTTGAGATGTTTCTACAACTTGATTGGAGTTAACCTGAGGTAAATTCAATTGATTGGACATGATTTGGAAAGGCACACACCTGTATATTTAAGGTCCCACAGTTGGCAGTGTATGTCAGAGCAAAAACCAAGCCATGAGGTTGAAGGAATTGTCCGTAGAGCTCAGAGACAGGATTGTGTCGAGGCACAGATCTGGGGAAGGGTACCAAAACATTTCTGCAGCTTTGAAGGTTCCCAAGAACACAGTGGCCTCCATCATTCTTAAATGGAAGAAGATTGGAACCACCAAGACTCTTCCTAGAGCTGGCCGTCTGGCCAAACAGCAATCAGGGGAGAAGGGCCTTGGTCAAGGAGGTGACCAAGAACCAGATGGTCACTCTGACAGAGCTCCAGAGGTCCTCTGTGGAGATGGGAGAACCTTCCAGAAGGACAACCATCTCTGCAGCACCCCACAAAGCAGGCCTTTATGGTAAAGTGGCCAAACAGAAGCCACTCCTCAGTAAAAGGCACATGACAGCCTCCTTTGAGTGTGCCAAAAGGCACCTAAAGGACTCTCAGACCATGAGAAACAAGATTCTCTGGTCTGATGAAACCAAGATTGACCTCTTTGGCCTGAATGCCAAGCGTCACGTCTGGTGGGAACCTGGCACCATGCCTACGGTGAAGCATGGTGGTGGCAGCATCATGCTGTGGGGATGTTTTTCAGCGGCATGTACTGGGAGACTAGTCAGGATCAAGGAAAAGCTGAATGGAGCAAAGTACAGAGATCTTTGATGAAAACCTGCTCCAGTGCGTTCAGGACCTCAGACTGTGGCGACGGTTCACCTTCCAACAGGACAATGACCCTAGGCACACAGCCAAGACAACGCAGGAGTGGCTTCGGGACAAGTCTCTGAATGTCCCTGAGTGGCCCAGCCAGAGCCTGGACTTGAACCTGATCGAAAATAGCTGTGCAGCGACACTCCCCATCCAACCTGACAGAGCTTGAGAGGATCTGCAGTGAAGAATGGGAGAAACTCCCCAAATACAGATGTGCCAAGCTTGTACTGAAGAACTGAAATTCTCACAGATGAACAGTCTTAACGTTCTCTGAACTATTTGAGAACCGTCCCAATATCAAACCAGTTGGAGAACCTTCCCAATATCAAACCAGTTGGAGAACCTTCCCAATATCAAACCAGTTGGAGAACCTTCCCAATATCAAACCAGTTGGAGAACCTTCCCAATGTCAAACCAGTTGGAGAACCTTCCCAATATCAAACCAGTTGGAGAACCTTCCCAATATCAAACCAGTTGGAGAACGTTCCCAATATCAAACCAGTTGGAGAACCTTCCCAATATCAAACCAGTTGGAGAACCTTCCCAATATCAAACCAGTTGGAGAACCTTCCCAATATAAAACCAGTTGGAGAACCTTCCCAATATCAAACCAGTTGGAGAACCTTCCCAATATCAAACCAGTTGGAGAACCTTCTCAATATCAAACCAGTTGGAGAACGTTCCCAATATAAATCCAGTTGGAGAACGTTCCCAATATCAAACCAGTTGGATAACCTTCCCAATATCAAACCAGTTGGAGAACCTTCCCAATATCAAACCAGTTGGAGAACCTTCCCAATATCAAACCAGTTGGAGAACCTTCCCAATATCAAACCAGTTGGAGAACCTTCTCAATATCAAACCAGTTGGAGAACCTTCCCAATATCAAACCAGTTGGAGAACCTTCCCAATATCAAACCAGTTAGAGAACCTTCCCAATATCAAACCAGTTGGAGAACCTTCCCAATATCAAACCAGTTGGAGAACCTTCCCAATATCAAACCAGTTGGAGAACCTTCCCAATATCAAACCAGTTGGAGAACGTTCCCAATATAAATCCAGTTGGAGAACGTTCCCAATATCAAACCAGTTTGGAGAACGTTCCCAATATCAAACCAGTTGGAGAACCTTCCCAATATCAAACCAGTTGGAGAACCTTCCCAATATCAAACCAGTTTGAGAACCGTCCCAATATCAAACCAGTTGGAGAACATACCTAGAACATTACCGAAAATTAAATTAAATGTAGCCATGTTTGATATTTTAGGAAAATTGTGTTAAAGTAATGAAATAAATAACAAAAGGAAGGTTTTATGCAAAAATCACCATTGGACAACCAAGCTCTCACCAAGCTTTAAGAAACATGGTTCTCAGAAAATTATGTGATGTTCTGTAATAGCGGGGTACTTGCGTGCGTGTGTGCCGGACACGTTTTGGTGGCGTGATAGATAAACCAATCACAATCGCAAAAAAAAAAAAATGATATCAACCAATGACTGCCTGAACAGTCCTCCCTTGGCATGTGAGATTGTCCAATAGGAAACGCTGACTGTGTTTTTTGGATGCGGTCCGCGGATCTGTTACATGATGAACGGAGAGGGGAGCTAGAGGCACAGTTGCGTAATCGGCATCACTGGGAATCTGATTTGGACCGAGCAGGAAGCAACAGCCACTTTACAGAAGGAACACAATCACTTTAAACATGGAAAAAAAAGTGACCATTAACTTCGGTGCTGGACCTGCAAAGCTACCACAGTCTGTAAGTTCCCTTTTTACTGCGCATTGAAAACCGAAAAAGTAATGATTGTAGCCTGTAACACGAAGAGAAACCGAAATTAATTCTATGGATGCTATCTTTTCCGTAATGCAATTTGCAAAAGTGCAAAGTTTAATACAAAATATTTGATACAAAATCAAGCGTTTTATTTGATGAGAGCAGGCTAGCGAGTGCGCGGTTGCATCTCTTCGTCGTTGAAACGGCGTGATAGATGTATCTTTTGTAAACTGGCCATTTGACTGTGAACAGAAACAACGCGTTAAAACATGAGGACATATCTTTTATCATGCAAGAAGAGTAGGCTGGCAGGCCTTTGATGAAACTAGATAGTTGAGTTGCATCAGCCGATTAAACATCCATGCGGAAAATGCTCCGGTGTCTGCTCCGGTGCCAAGCGACGGTATACACCTCTAGACGGCGCTAGAACCGCTGTCAAGTCGGGTAGGGCTTATCCAAAAGTTGTTAATTTATCCGGGTGGCACCGGTCTGACCTTGGTTTTTAGAATGACCTGTATTCAAGACATGTAAGGGTTTTGATTGACGTGAATGTGCTGTATTTTCAGGTGCTGTTCCAGGCGCAGAAAGAACTGCTCGACTATAATGGCAGCGGGATCAGTGTCCTGGGTGAGTCTCTCTCTCAGCCAGTGAGGCACACACTGGCTGAATCAACGTTATTTCCACGTATTTATTATATAAATATAAATATCACACACACACACAGTACCAGTCAAAAAGTTTGGACACACCTACTCATTCAAAGGGTTTTTCTTTATTTGTACTATTTTCTACATTGTAGAATAATAGTGAAGACATCAAAACTATGAAATAACACATATGGAATCATGTAGTAACCAAAAAAAGTGTTAAACAAATCAAAATATATGTTTGATATTCTTCAAAGTAGCCACCCTTTGCCTTGATGACAGCGTTGCACACTCTTGGCATTCTCAGGGTGTCTTATTAGCTAGTAGCTAATTAGTAGCTTAATAGCTATAGCTAGTAGCTAATTAGTAGCTTAATAGCTAGCTATTTTACTGTATTTTATTCTGTCCTTGCAGAGATGAGTCATCGGTCGTCAGACTTCACCAAGATCATGAACACCACAGAAAACCTGTTACGGGAGCTACTGTGAGTATAAAAACACACACTCGCACCATCCGACTGGTCATGAGCTTATCATTCTAGAACACCCCACATCGTTGGCTAGGCAACAGTGTATCGTTCTAGAACACCCCACGTCGTTGGCTAGGCAACAGTGTATCATTCTAGAACACCCCACGTCGTTGGCTAGGCAACAGTGTATCATTCTAGAACACCCCACATCGTTGGCTAGGCAACAGTGTATCATTCTAGAACAGTGTCCAAACTTTTTATAGTCCCGTACCCCTTCAAACATTCCACCTCCAGCTGTACCCCCTCTAGCACCAGGGTCAGCACACTCTCAAATGTTGTTTTTATTTTATTTTATTTTTTATACATTTTTATCCCATTTTCGTGGTATCCAATCGCTAGTAATTACTATCTTGTCTCATCGCTACAACTCCCGTACGGGCTCGGGAGAGACGAAGGTCGAAAGCCATGCGTCCTCCGAAGCACAACCCAACCAAGCCGTACTGCTTCTTTAACACAGCGCGCCTCCAACCCGGAAGCCAGCCGCACCAATGTGTCGGAGGAAACACTGTGCACCTGGCCTCCTTGGTTAGCGCGCACTGCGCCCGGCCCGCCACAGGAGTCACTGGAACGCGATGAGACAAGGATATCCCTACCGGCCAAACCCTCCCTAACCCGGACGACGCTATGCCAATTGTGCGTCGCCCCACGGACCTCCCGGTCTCGGCCGGCTGCGACAGAGCCTGGGCGCGAACCCAGAGACTCTGACGACCGATGGCTCATCTCTGCGATGCAGTGCCCTAGACCACTGCGCCACCCGGGAGGCCCCAAAATGTTGTTTTTTGCCATCATTGTAAGCCTGCCACACACACTATACGATACATTTATTAAACATAAGAATGAATGTGAGTTTCTGTCACAACCCGGCTCGTGGGAAGTGACAAAGAGCTCTTATAGGACCAGGGCACAAATAATAATAATCAATAATTTTGCTCTTTATTTTACATATAAAACCTGATTTGTTCATATAAAATGGTGAATAACTCACCACAGGTTAATGAGAAGGGTGTGCTGGAAAGGATGCACATAACTCTGCAATGTTGGGTTGTATTGGAGAGAGTCTCAGTCTGAAATCATTTTCCACACACAGTCTGGGCCCGTATTTAGTTTTCATGCTAGTGAGGGCTGAGAATCCACTCTCACATAGGTATGTGGTGGCAAAGGGCATCATTGTCTTAACAGCACGATTTGCCAAGGCAGGATACTCTGAGCGCAGCCCAATCCAGAAATCTGGCAGCAGCTTATGATTAAATTCAATTTTCACAGAACCGCTTGTTGCAGAAAACTTTAAGCTCGTCTCTCAATTCGAAATTCCAAAAAACGTGTCAATACTTTGCCCCTTGATAACCAGCGCACTTCTGTATGTGGTAAAAGCGTTACATGGTCACTGCCCATATCATTGCATAGCGTAGAAAATACACGAGAGTTCAAGGGGCCTTGCTTTAACAAAGTTAACCATTTTCACTGTAGTGTCCAAAACGTCTTTCAAGCTGTCAGGCATTCCCTTGTCAGCAAGAGGTTCTCGGTGGATGCTGCAGTGTACCCAAGTGGTGTCGGGAGAAACTGCTTGCACGCGCGTTACCACTCCACTATGTCTCCCTGTCATGGCTTTTGCGCCGTCAGTACAGATACCAACATGAGCAGCAGCTACGTTTGGCTACATACGGACCGTTAGTGGAATTCCCACGAGAGCGTAACGGTTAATGTGATTGGATGTTGATTATTTGTCGAGGCTACCTGTATTTGACATTGTGTTGTTATTTCGCTGAACACTAGACGGTTTAATTTTATTTTTGGCGGTGAAACGAGGCTACTCAGGCGAGAAGAAAAAAACCTCACCCAAATGTATAGCCCCGTTGGACAATATAAATGGACTGTTTGAAAATGTGAAGAAGAAACAAAATGTGACTCATATTTTGATTTGGCGTACCCCTGGGGGTCCCCCAGTTTGAGAATACCCCTTCTAGAACACTCCACATTGTTGCCTAGCCAACAGTGGTGTCATTCTAGGGCCAGAAAGATTGGAGGTTTATCCACACATCTCCGTTTTGGATAGATACATCTTTGTGTTTGGTTTAGTGTGTTCCACTTTTTTTCAAGAGTGGTTACATTCTCTGGATTCTTCAGTTGCATCGAGCTGATTTCTGACGTGCTGTTCCTTCTTATCCCGATTAGTGTATTTCTGTATTGTTTTAGGGATTCACCATAGTGAAGGTGTAGGCTCAGGTTTTCTGGGTCTCTGTGTTTTTGGTTGGACAGATTCCTCAATTCCTTTTTTGGGGGGATTTGCATTCTTAGGCTGTCTAGTTGAATTTGTTTTATTAGATTCTCTCTCTCTCTCTCTCGCTCTCTCTGTTCTCGCTCTGTCGCTCTCTCTCTGTCTCTGTCTCTCTCTCTCTCTCTGTCGCTCTCTCTCTCTCTCTGTCTCTCCCCCTCTGTCTCTCTCTCTCTCTCTCTCTCTCTCTCTCCAGGAGTATCCCAGACAACTACAAAGTCATGTTCCTCCAGGGGGGCGGGACGGGCCAGTTTAGTGCCGTCCCACTCAATCTGATTGGTCTAAAGGAGGATAGGTGTGCTGATTACCTAGTGACGGGCACCTGGTCGTCCAATGCTGCCAAGGAAGCTGAGAAATATGGCAAGGTCAAGGTGGTTCACCCCAAACTGGACACCTACACCAGTAAGTGTGTGTGTGTGTGTGTGTGTGTGTGTGTGTGTGTGTGTGTGTGTGTGCGGAGCCAGTGGTTGCTACGAGTGATAACAGGAGACACGGTGTTCTGTGTTAACAGTTTAATGTAGCAGAATGACTCCTCATGTCTCCTGTTGACACTATCTATCCGCCTCACAACATTAACCCACACTAAATACACGTGACTGGTTACCACACTAACTACACGTGAACACTAACTACACGTGACTGATTCCAGACTAACTACACGTGACTGATTCCCACACTAACTACACGTGACTGATTCCCACACTAACTACACGTGAACACTAAATACACGTGACTGATTCCCACACTAAATACACGTGACTGATTCCCACACTAACTACACGTGACTGATTCCCACACTAACTACACGTGACCGGTTCCCACACTAAATACACGTGACCGGTTCCCACACTAAATACACGTGAACACTAACTACACGTGACTGATTCCACACTAACTACACGTGAACACTAACTACACGTGACTGGTTCCCACACTAACTACACGTGACTGGTTCCCACACTAAATACACGTGACTGATTCCACACTAACTACACGTGACTGATTCCCACACTAAATACACGTGACCGGTTCCACACTAACTACACGTGAACACTAACTACACGTGACTGATTCCCACACTAACTACACGTGACTGATTCCCACACTAACTACACGTGAACACCAACTACACGTGACTGATTCCCACACTAACTACACGTGACTGATTCCCACACTAACTACACGTGACTGATTCCCACACTAACTACACGTGACTGATTCCACACTAACTACACGTGACTGATTCCCACACTAACTACACGTGACTGGTTCCCACACTAACTACACGTGACTGGTTCCCACACTAACTACACGTGACTGATTCCCACACTAACTACACGTGACTGATTCCCACACTAACTACACGTGACTGATTCCCACACTAACTACACGTGACGGATTCCACACTAAGGCCTGACAATTGATTTACTGTTTAACAAATTTTCCCCCCAGAAAAGTGAGGCGAGCGAGATTTTTTTAAAGTTTTATAATAAAATAATCATCATCATAATTAATTAATAAATTTCTGTATATATATATATACACTAACATTCAAAAGTTTGAGGTACTTTATAAATGTCCTTGTTTTTGAACTAAAAGCACTTTTTTTGTCCATTAAAATACCATCACATTTTAATTAACATCGAATTTATCAGAAATACAGTGTAGACATTGTTAATGTTGGAAATGACTATTGTAGCTGGAAACGGCTGATTTTTTTAATGGAATATCTACAGAGGCCCATTATCAGCAACCATCACTCCTGTGTTCCAATGGCACGTTGTGTTAGCTAATCCAAGTTTATCATTTTAAAATGGCTAATTGATCATTAGAAAACCCTTTTGCAATTATGTTAGCACAGCTGAAAACTGTTGTTCTGATTAAAGAAGCAATAAAACTGGCCTTCTTTAGTCTAGTTGAGGATCTGGAGCATCAAATCAAATGTTATTAGTCACATGCGCCGAATACAACAGGTGTAGACTTTACAGTGAAATGCTGAATACAACAGGTGTAGTAGACCTCACAGTGAAATGCTGAATACAACAGGTGTAGTAGACCTCACAGTGAAATGCTGAATACAACAGGTGTAGTAGACCTTACAGTGAAATGCTGAATACAACAGGTGTAGTAGACCTTACAGTGAAATGCTGAATACAACAGGTGTAGTAGACCTCACAGTGAAATGCTGAATACAACAGGTGTAGTAGACCTTACAGTGAAATGCTGAATACAACAGGTGTAGTAGACCTTACAGTGAAATGCTGAATACAACAGGTGTAGTAGACCTTACAGTGAAATGCTGAATACAACAGGTGTAGTAGACCTCACAGTGAAATGCTGAATACAACAGGTGTAGTAGACATTACAGTGAAATGCTGAATACAACAGGTGTAGTAGACCTCACAGTGAAATGCTGAATACAACAGGTGTAGTAGACCTTACAGTGAAATGCTGAATACAACAGGTGTAGTAGACCTCACAGTGAAATGCTGAATACAACAGGTGTAGTAGACCTCACAGTGAAATGCTGAATACAACAGGTGTAGTAGACCTTACAGTGAAATGCTGAATACAACAGGTGTAGTAGACCTCACAGTGAAATGCTGAATACAACAGGTGTAGTAGACCTCACAGTGAAATGCTGAATACAACAGGTGTAGTAGACCTCACAGTGAAATGCTGAATACAACAGGTGTAGTAGACCTCACAGTGAAATGCTGAATACAACAGGTGTAGTAGACCTTACAGTGAAATGCTGAATACAACAGGTGTAGTAGACCTTACAGTGAAATGCTGAATACAACAGGTGTAGTAGACCTCACAGTGAAATGCTGAATACAACAGGTGTAGACCTCACAGTGAAATGCTGAATACAACAGGTGTAGTAGACCTCACAGTGAAATGCTGAATACAACAGGTGTAGTAGACCTCACAGTGAAATGCTGAATACAACAGGTGTAGTAGACCTTACAGTGAAATGCTGAATACAACAGGTGTAGTAGACCTCACAGTGAAATGCTGAATACAACAGGTGTAGACCTCACAGTGAAATGCTGAATACAACAGGTGTAGACTTTACAGTGAAATGCTGAATACAACAGGTGTAGTAGACCTTACAGTGAAATGCTGAATACAACAGGTGTAGTAGACCTTACAGTGAAATGCTGAATACAACAGGTGTAGTAGACCTCACAGTGAAATGCTGAATACAACAGGTGTAGTAGACCTCACAGTGAAATGCTGAATACAACAGGTGTAGACTTTACAGTGAAATGCTGAATACAACAGGTGTAGACTTTACAGTGAAATGCTGAATACAAAAGGTGTAGACTTTACAGTGAAATGCTGAATACAACAGGTGTAGTAGACCTCACAGTGAAATGCTGAATACAACAGGTGTAGACTTTACAGTGAAATGCTGAATACAACAGGTGTAGTAGACCTTACAGTGAAATGCTGAATACAACAGGTGTAGTAGACCTCATAGTGAAATGCTGAATACAACAGGTGTAGTAGACCTCACAGTGAAATGCTGAATACAACAGGTGTAGTAGACCTCACAGTGAAATGCTGAATACAACAGGTGTAGTAGACCTTACAGTGAAATGCCGAATACAACAGGTGTAGTAGACCTTACAGTGAAATGCTGAATACAACAGGTGTAGTAGACCTTACAGTGAAATGCTGAATACAACAGGTGTAGTAGACCTCACAGTGAAATGCTGAATACAACAGGTGTAGTAGACCTTACAGTGAAATGCTGAATACAACAGGTGTAGTAGACCTTACAGTGAAATGCTGAATACAACAGGTGTAGTAGACCTCACAGTGAAATGCTGAATACAACAGGTGTAGTAGACCTCACAGTGAAATGCTGAATACAACAGGTGTAGACTTTACAGTGAAATGCTGAATACAACAGGTGTAGACTTTACAGTGAAATGCTGAATACAACAGGTGTAGTAGACCTTACAGTGAAATGCTGAATACAACAGGTGTAGACTTTACAGTGAAATGCTGAATACAACAGGTGTAGACTTTACAGTGAAATGCTGAATACAACAGGTGTAGACTTTACAGTGAAATGCTTACTTACGAGCCCCTAACCAACAACGCAGTTTAAAAAAATACAGATATGAATAAGAGATAAAAGTAACAAGTAATTTAAGAGCAGCAGTGAAATAACAATAGCGAGACTATATACAGGGGAGTACCCGTACAGAGTCAATGTGCGGGGGCACCGATTAGTTGAGGTAATATGTACATGTAGGAGTTATTAAAGTGACTATGCATAGATGACAACAGAGAGTAGCAGCGGTGTAAAGAGGGGGTGAGGGGGGGGCAGTGCAAATAGTCTGGGTAGCCATTTGACTAGATGTTCAGCAGTCTTATGGCTTGGGGGTAGAAGCTGGTTAGAAGCCTCTTGGACCTAGACTTGGTGCTCCGGTACCGCTTGCCGTGCGGTAGTAGAGAGAACAGTCTATGACTTGGGTGGCTGGAGTCTTTGACAATTTTTAGGGCCTTCCTCTGACACCGCCTGGTATAGAGGTCCTGGATTGGTTCAATTACAGGCTCAAAATGGCCAGAAACAAAGACATTTCTTCTGAAATTCGTCAGTCTATTCTTGTTCTGAGAAATGAAGGCTATTCCATGCAAGAAATTGCCAAGAAACTGAAGATCTCGTACAACGCTGTGTACTACTCCCTTCACAGAACAGCTCAAACTGGCTCTAACCAGAATAGAAAGAGGAGTGGGAAGCCCCGGTGCACAACTGAGCAAGAGGACAAGTACATTCAAGTGTCTAGTTTGAGAAACAGACGACTCACAGGTCCTCAACTGGCAGCTTCATTAAGTAGTACCCGCAAAACACCAGTCTCAATGTCAACAGTGAAGAGGCGACTCCGGGATGCTGGCCTTCTAGGCAGAGTTGCAAAGAAAAATCTATATCTCAGACTGGCTAATAAAAATAAAAGATTAAGATGGGCAAAGTAACATTTCTCAGAACAAGAGTAGACTGACGAGTTTCAGAAGAAAGCTCTTTGTTTCTGGCCATTTTGAGCCTGTAATCGAACCCACAAATGCTCTGATGCTCCAGATACTCAACTAGTCTAAAGAAGGACAGTTTTATTGCTTTTTTAATCCACACAAAACAGTTTTCAGCTGTGCTAACATAATTGCAAAAGAGTTTTCTAATGATCAATTAACCTTTTAAAATGATAAACTTGGATTAGCTAACACAACGTGCCATTGGAACACAGGAGTGATGGTTGCTGATAATGGGCCTCTGTACGTCTATGTAGATATTCAATTTAAAAATCTGCCGTTTCCAGCTACAATCGTCATTTACAACATTAACAATGTCTACACTGTATTTCTGATCATTAATGTATGTATACACATATATAGACACATGAAGTGGATAAGAAAGAGCACTTTACCACATTGTCCTGTATGGACATGAACAATAGGAGAAATATTCAATTTCAGACTGATTTTCAGAATATTATTCATACACAAATTAACATAAATGAACATTATTAATGTAATAGAATGCAATATTCTATCATATTCACAAATTCTTGATTTATTTTTTATGTATGAATGTATGATCAGGTCATTAATCTACTTAATTGTATAGCCTAACAAATTCAAGAATGGTTGACAATAAATAAGTGTAATCAAATTTAAAATGTTGATGCATAATGAGTTCATTATCAGAATGCATCTATCTCTATAGCCTATAGGCGTTAAACAAAATATTTAGTACAAATATAGACTAGGCCTAGTAGAAAGAGGGTCAATCAAGTTAGATCTGCCAAATTAACGGAGCATCGGATAAAATACATAACTCCAGCCTTAAAGTATAACTCCATCATCTTCATCAAAATAAACCGTGTTGTTCATAACACACACAGCAGTACTGTGTGTGTGTGTGTGTGTGTGTGTGTGTGTGTGTGTGTGTGTGTGTGTGTGTGTGTGTGTGAATCATCTCGTGTGTGTGTGTGTGTGTGTGTGTGTGTGTGTGTGTGTGTGTGTGTGTGAAGCATCACGTGTGTGTGTGTGTGTGTGTGTGTGTGTGTGTGTGTTTGTGTGAAGCATCACGTGTGTGTGTGTGTGTGTGTGTGTGTGTGTGTGTGTGTGTGAAGCATCACGTGTGTGTGTGTGTGTTTGTGTGTGTGTGTGTGTGTGTGTGTGTTTGTGTGAAGCATCACGTGTGTGTGTGTGTGTGTGTGTGTGTGTGTGTGTGTGTGTGTGTGTGTGTGTGTGTGTGTGAAGCATCACGTGTGTGTGTGTGTGTGTGTGTGTGTGTGTGTGAAGCATCACGTGTGTGTGTGTGTGTGTGTGTGTGTGTGTGTGAAGCATCACGTGTGTGTGTGTGTGTGTGTGTGTGTGTGAAGCATCACGTGTGTGTGTGTGTGTGTGTGTGTGTGTGTGTGTGTGTGTGTGTGTGTGTGTGAAGCATCACGTGTGTGTGTGTGTGTGTGTGTGTGTGTGTGTGTGTGTGTGTGTGTGTGTGTGTGTGTGTGTGTGTGTGTGTGTGTGTGTGTGTGTGTGTGTGTGTGTGTGTGTGTGTGTGTGTGTGTGTGTGTGTGTGTGTGTGAAGCATCACGTGTGTGTGTGTGTGTGTTTGTGTGTGTGTGTTTGTGTGTGTGTGTGTGTGTGTGTGAAGCATCACGTGTGTGTGTGTGTGTGTGTGTGTGTGTGTGTGTGAAGCATCACGTTTGTGTGTGTGTGTGTGTGTGTGTGTGTGAAGCATCACTTGTGTGTGTGTGTGTGTGTGTGTGTGTGTGTGTGTGTGTGTGTGTGTGTGTGAAGCATCACTCTATATAGAGCAAACGTGACTAAATTCCAGCCCAGTAACTTTGTTCGCCGCATCCACCTTCCGATTGTCTCGTCTGGCTGCCACGAAAAGCCTCCCCGCTTGCTGATCTGCACGAAGTGTGTGTGTGTGTGAGCCACTGACGATGTACTTCGCTGTTCTCGGCGGTGCATCATCACTTCAAAACGCATTCCGTCGTGGTGTTATCGGTTGGCCTACGACTACTGGTAGTACCGGTAAAATGTCAGTTATGAATCGGAAAATCAACATACAGCTGACACACTTTGGTTTCATCAATCATTTTGACTTCATTTTGGTTGTCCAACAATAGTATCAGCTTACACTGCGTCTTTGCTGATGAATGCCCTGATCTCTGGCCAGTCAATTGGTTCAATTACATTACATTGTTTCGTCTGTTAATCGCTTCTAATAGATCCGAAAAATGATGCAATAAAAGCATGAATTTAACCGACTGTTAGTTTTATAATGAGGGACGTCCCACGTTTAACCTGGACACGTAAATAGTAGGAATTTGCGCTGGCTTCAGCCTTGACGGCATGAGAGAGAGAGAGAACCCTGCATCACAACTTTGTTCATTTACACAATTTATCTCGTTCACTTTCGCTTGTAAATGTCCACACTCGCCGTAAATTACATTCGGTAGCTGCTAGCTCTGCTTGTAAAACTTTATGAGCTGGAATTCTTCTGTCTTTTGAAATTAGTTTTCATTCGTTAGCATTTAGCTAACAGCGTCTGTGATTTTATTAATTTAGCTTTTCTTGTGTTTTAAGCACTCTAAAACGGCAGTTACACCGCAAACTGCATTAAAGAAAGCTGTGTTATTTTGGATGCAGTATTTCTCAGCATACTGCACTCTTGACTATAATCTTTATTTCGTCTTAACAAACTACGAAGCTACACATAAACGAAACATGAACTATGCCCAAAAGGGCCAGATAAACAGGGTATGCTACATGCTATTACAACACGGACATGTAAACTCCCGAAGAAGCATGTGTATGTACATTTACATGTAGAGGGACTATTGAATATGCTATGCAAGACTTTTAAGGACATGGTAACAATGCACCTATTGTATAGGTAAAATTGAATATACAGGTGAACCCTAACAAAGTCCACGTACATAGTTAGTCACGCACCAACACCAGTTTGGAAGTCCATAGTGGTGGAGAATAGGGGTCCATGGGTGAGAGGTCCAGTTGAATCCCTTTTGTTGTCGGATGCAGCCAGGGGGGGTTTGTCAACTTGCTGTGGACTCCTGGGGCTGTAGTGAGAGACTAGTTTAGAACTAGGTCTAGTTCACTTGCTTTGACAACGCATACATATGTTTCCCATGCCAATAAAGCCCCTTGAATTGAATTGAAATGACTGAAGAGTTTTCAGCGCTAGTGTGAGGGTTCTATGAGCCCAGATTAGATCTCTGATTTGCTGACCAGGTTACATGACGCATGTTAGGAGAGGGTTGCCCTCAGCAACAGAGAGTTCCAGAAGCAGAGGTGTGACCGTTGAGGGGGCAGAGTGCCTTGTAAACACTAGCTCTTCTCTCTGCAGGTTAATACGTGTTTTATGGCACATTCACATACAGGATTTATCCCAGTGTTTTGTTTTTTTTTACCAAAAAGGCTTAGACTTTTCTGTTACCGTTTACTCAAGCCCGGGACCAATGTTCCCTCGCGCAGCTCCACAGGGACTGCCGCACACAAGAAATATTAGCGCACGCAGAGAAGCACGAGATCGAACTTTACTCAACTTTCTAGAGTTTTTTTTTTTTTTTTTGTAGGCTGAATGCATCGGATTCTATTGCATTGACAGGCACGACTCAGGCACGTACTCTACACAGACCGGTGCACCATAACCAATCAGAGCTGCACTAGGCCTATATGCAAATAGACCATTGCCATATATGGATCTAATTCATTCACTTTGAACTGGACTATGTTTACAGCATGAGCGGTCGTGAGTAAATGAGCTTGTTTTGAGATCAAAGCGAAAGCTACATGTAGCGATGTGTGTACATTTGTTCATATCCTTTGCTAGTTAGTGAGTTATCAGCCCAGTTATATAGATAATTTGTTGATATTCTTTGCTAGTTAGTGAGTTATTACCCCAGTTATAGATAATGTGTAGTCAGCAATGGGGGAGTGGTTGCTTCCTCGAAGAGCAGAAAACGTCTACATTTCTAGATATCTTTGAAAAGCCAGTCAGGAAAATAACTTTATTTTTGTGTCTTAAAGGGGCAGTGTTGTATTTTGAGAGAGGCTCGAATACGCTAAGTAGCCAATAGGAAGAGGGTAGCATCATTTGTCTGATTCTCTGTAATAATGGTATGGGAATAATGATGCATTTCATTTTGTAAAGGGGTTTCTTGCATCAAACAACACACAGACATTATCAGTCACCTCCTTGTCTGAAGGACAAGTGGATAAACAGGTTAAGGTCAAAGGTCTCATGGGATGTAGGCCTACATTGAACACCACACATTGTCTGCTACCGTAGTCTGAATGATAGAACAACTATTTCCATGTTAAAATGTTATGGGATGCATTTTCTCCACGGGCCTACATTATGATCAAATAGCCACAGTAGCCTACTTGACCGCTGTTCCTTAAAAGCGGATACGGCCTCAGTGTTCACAGTAACGTCGGACGTTGCGCTCAGCAGACCTGAAATTTGCTCAGTGATGAAAAAAAAAAAAAGTAGAGGTGACATTGGCTGGCAGTCTTGTCTCACTGGGTCATGGTTCTGGTGGACCTACGCTCACTTTGGGCCAAAGACGGGCCACTTTTCAGCCAGCATTTACAGAACAATGGCTAACAGTGAACTTTGACACCTCACAAAGCAACTGTTTTGATGATACAGACGTTGTTGATTCTGTTCTTCACAAGTCCTCATTGTCAGCCCTAGATTTAACCAGGTAACCTTTATTTAACCAGGTAACCTTTATTTAACCGGGTAACCTTTATTTAACCAGCAGTCATTTCAGTTGCTGTAGTAGGTGACGTGTATAGTGTTGAGTCATCCTCATTTTTTACTTCACGTTTATTTAACCAGGTAGGCCAGTTGAGAACAAGTTGTCATTTACAACTGCGACCTGGTCAAGATAAAGCAAAGCAGTGCGACAAAAACACAGAGTTACACATGGAATAAACAAACATACAGTCAATAATACAGTAGAAAAATCTGTATACAGTGTGTGCAAATGTATTAAGGAAGTAAGGCAATAAATAGGCCAATAGTAGCGAAGTAACTACAATTTAGCAAATTAACACTGGAGTGATAGATGTGCAGATGAGGATGTGCAAGTAGAAATACTGGTGTGCAAAAGAGTAGAAAAGTAAATAAAAACAATATGGGGATGAGGTAGTTGGGTGTGCTATTTACAGATGGGCTGTGTACAGGTACAGTGATCGATTAGCTGTTCTGACAGCTGATGCTTAAAGTTAGAGAGGGAGATATAAGTCTCCAACTTCAGCGATTTTTGCAATTAGTTCCAGTCATTGGCAGCGGAGAACTGGAAGGAAAGGCGGCCAAAGGAGGTGTTGGCTTTGGGGGTGACCAGTGAGATGTAGCACGCGCTCCAGCAGGTATGAGTGGGTGTTGTTATGGTGACCAGTGAGCTAAGATAAGGCGGAGCTTTACCTAGCAAAGACTTATAGACATTTTATACTTCTAACATGAGGGTGTATACACTAGTGGAACACGGGTATTAGTCGAAAAGCAGCGTTAGTGTTTGAGAGAAAGTGTTCAAGAGCAACTGAAAGGGTTTTCTACAGTTACAGAATTTTAGAAAGTTCTCTGGTGCAGTGGATAATTACACTAACACAATGCATGGTGTCCAAACCAGCTATAAAACTCAATCTGAGCCAATACTCACCAGTCGCCGTTCTAAAGCGTTACACCAAATACAATAGAGCTCGTCATTCTCTGAGAGACCGTCTGGCATGCAGGATATGCTTCTACGTGGTTGGGCATCAGTTCAGGGCAGGATATGTTTCCACGTGGTTGGGGTTCAGGGCAGGATATGTTTCCACGTGGTTGGGGTTCAGGGCAGGATATGTTTCCATGTGGTTGGGAATCAGTTCAGGGCAGGATATGTTTCCACGTGGTTGGGGTTCAGGGCAGGATATGCTTCTACGTGGTTGGGCATCAGTTCAGGGCAGGCTATGTTTCCACGTGGTTGGGCATCAGTTCAGGGCAGGCTATGTTTCCACGTGGTTGGGAATCAGTTCAGGGCAGGATATGTTTCCATGTGTTGGGAATCAGTTCAGGGCAGGATATGTTTCCACGTGGTTGGGCATCAGTCCAGGGCAGGTTGTGTGTTTGGACTGTATTGGACTGTCTGCATTGTTATCTTCACACTCATCAGTGTAGAATGAGCAGGTTTTGACAATGTCCTCATCTATAACTGAACTTTATCCTGATCAGTCTCAGACTAGGTAGACCCTGTGTCCTCATCTATAACTGGACTTTATCCCGGTCAGTCTCAGACTAGGTAGACCCTGTGTCCTCATCTATAACTGGACTTTATCCTGATCAGTCTCAGACTAGGTAGACCCTGTGTTTTCCCACACACCTTTCATTTTCCATTTGTTTTGTCTTGTTTTCCCACACACCTGGTTTACATTCCCTCATTACCTGTCGTGTATTTTACCCTCTGTTCCCCACCATGTCTGTGTGTGTAATTGTTTATTGTTGAGGTTGGCACGCTTCAGGGCTGGTTTGCGCCGGGTTTATTTTATACCTGTGCTTTGTGGCAGCCTGTACTTGGTACTTGTGTTTTTTGTACTTTGTGCTGCCACACTTGTTCGTTGGGCATTTGTTTTGTGACGCGGTTGCCGTAGTAAAGGGCTTTGTCCACTCATCTATGCTCTCCTGCGCCTGACTTCTATGCACCAGCTACACTCACGGCTTGACACCAGGGATAATGTGATTAACTGGGAGCTTTCAGGTGTCTGATGCTTGTAATACAGTTTAGGCCTTTTTTGTGGCTTGTAAGACTCTGATTGTCCAAAAGGGTTCCAACAAGTCTTCTACTGTTGTTTTTCTCTGTAGTTGTCCGGTATCAGGTGACTTGTCGTGTAGTCCTGAACAGAACTACAGAGTTCATTTTCCTTCCATTCGCTCTGGAAGATGCTTCTTTGAAGATAGCCATGTTAGCCATGTTGATAGTTCCCAGTGGGGTGATGTTAAAGGTATTTTGATTCCTGTTTGTCAACCAATTCAATTAAAACACTCTGCCCATAAATAAGAATTTGTAAGATAATTATCTGCATAAAATGGACAGATACCAGTCTTAAAATCAATCAATCAATAGCGTTTATTCTCGAGAGTACTGAATCATAGTACAATTTACATCAGGTTATATAATAAAGATGATGTCATAAGTTTTAATATCCAACCTCCTCTCGGATACAATGGCAGTACAGTTAGCGTTCTCATTACTGTCTGCCACCTGTTCAACTATCTACAACCAACTCAAGGTCTTTCCCCTCCCTGGGTAGAGACATCATTCTAGCCTGTCTGAAGATAAACCCATTCTTTCTAACAAGGAACACATAACATTCAACATTTATGAGTTATAATTCAAATGTATACATATTTTAGTCATTAAACACAAAAATCCCGTAACAGGTGATGAGAGTAGCGTGATACGATGGTTTGAGCAGAGTAACAGGATGGTCCCACTTAAATTCGCATTCTAGATACTTTACTTAGGACAGCTAATCAGTCGTACCAGTGATTGTCCGTGAGGTGAGTTTATCGTCTCTACCTCGTGTTGAGATTCAAAGTTCAAACCACTTTAAACGTGCAGCTTCAGCTTCATGCTTTTCTGGTCTGCTTTGTTCATTTCTTAATTCGTAATTTATACAGTTTGTTTGAAAGGAGCCGTTCCGCCAGGCTGACACGCTCTCTGACCTCACTCGGAGGTGTGACTTGTCACTTGTACCTTGTTACCTAAAACAATTATCTTTTATAGTTTCACAAATCACATCCCTCTCTTAACAAAAACACTTGAATCATTTTTCATATTACATGCACAACGCATAGTATGGAAACTCCAGCTAGTAGTGGGTATACTTTCCAAGTTACAGTATTTCCTTTGTTATATTTTTTAATGACATCACAAAATAACAAACAATATGACATTAGTATTCTATAGATCACCTCTGACCGTTCCCCACGGTCTATGTTAGAAATGTTGTTCCAGTAGTTGCTTTTGAACGTGTTAGAGTTTCGGTGGGAAAAAATATCTTGGAAACAAAGTACATTCCTTAGGTGAATATTGGAGAGGGAGACCTGAATCCCCCCCTTGATTTACAACTGGACGTAAGTTGTTAACCACCACTAGTCCGCCCCCCCACCCTGCGGGGGGTCTGATTGAAGTTATTCATTGCAAACCAGATCTGACCTATTTAGATTCTCGTGGACAGTCATTGACAAAAGATTCTGACTGTGTGGTCTAAGGATTCTGACTGTGTGGTCTAAGGATTCTGACTGTGTGGTCTAAGGATTCTGACTGTGTGGTCTAAGGATTCTGACTGTGTGGTCTAAGGATTCTGACTGTGTGGTCTAAGGATTCTGACTGTGTGGTCTAAGGATTCTGACTGTGTGGTCTAAGGATTCTGACTGTGTGGTCTAAGGATTCTGACTGTGTGGTCTAAGGATTCTGACTGTGTGGTCTAAGGATTCTGACTGTGTGGTCCTCCAGAGATCCCTGACCCCAGCAGTTGGTCGTTGACCCCTGGCTCGTCCTACGTGTATTACTGCTGCAACGAGACAGTGCACGGCGTGGAGTACAACTTCATCCCCGAAACCCACGGAGCCGTCCTGGTCTCTGACATGTCATCGAACTTCCTGTCCCGACCCGTCGATGTTTCCAAGGTAAGGTTGAGCATTTCACTTGGTTCCCAAGACACAACGCTGCAAAGTCCAAATCGGCTACATCATTAAAAAAAATATATATATATATTTAACCCTTATTTAACAAGGCAAGTCCGTTAAAAACAAATTCTTATTTACAATGACGGCCTAGGAACAGTGGGTTAACTGCCTTGTTCAGGGGCAGAAGGACATATTTACATCATTAAAATGCATGGAAATGAGGTTTGAGGTGCTGGTTTGAGGTGCTGATTATGTAGCATAATGTATGCTACGGGAAAGCTTATCAACTACTGCATGGTTTTTTGGTTAGCATTTTATTATTTTACCCAGAAATGACCTAAAACATTAAAGGGTAATAACCCAGTAATAACTTCCTGTGTTGGTGTTTATTCAATGTGTTATGAATAGTTTGGGCTGATCTTCGCGGGGGCTCAGAAGAACGTGGGCTGTGCTGGTGTTACTGTGGTGATCGTGAGAGAGGATCTCATTGGCCACGCTCTGACGGAGTGTCCCGTTGTCCTTAACTACCAAGTGCAGGCTCAGAACAACTCCCTGTACAATACACCAGCCTGCTTCAGGTAACACACACACAGTGCCTGCTTCAGGTAACACACACACAGTGCCTGCTTCAGGTAACACACACACCAGCCTGCTTCAGGTAACACACACACCAGCCTGCTTCAGGTAACACACACACACCAGCCTGCTTCAGGTAACACACACACACCAGCCTGCTTCAGGTAACACACACACACACCAGCCTGCTTCAGGTAACACACACACACACCAGCCTGCTTCAGGTAACACACACACACACCAGCCTGCTTCAGGTAACACACACACACACCAGCCTGCTTCAGGTAACACACACACACACCAGCCTGCTTCAGGTAACACACACACACACCAGCCTGCTTCAGGTAACACACACACACACCAGCCTGCTTCAGGTAACACACACACACACCAGCCTGCTTCAGGTAACACACACACACACCAGCCTGCTTCAGGTAACACACACACACACCAGCCTGCTTCAGGTAACACACACACACACCAGCCTGCTTCAGGTAACACACACACACACCAGCCTGCTTCAGGTAACACACACACACACCAGCCTGCTTCAGGTAACACACACACACACACCAGCCTGCTTCAGGTAACACACACACACACACCAGCCTGCTTCAGGTAACACACACACACACACCAGCCTGCTTCAGGTAACACACACACACACACCAGCCTGCTTCAGGTAACACACACACACACACCAGCCTGCTTCAGGTAACACACACACACACACCAGCCTGCTTCAGGTAACACACACACACACACCAGCCTGCTTCAGGTAACACACACACACACACACCAGCCTGCTTCAGGTAACACACACACACACACCAGCCTGCTTCAGGTAACACACACACACACACCAGCCTGCTTCAGGTAACACACACACACACACCAGCCTGCTTCAGGTAACACACACACACACACCAGCCTGCTTCAGGTAACACACACACACACACCAGCCTGCTTCAGGTAACACACACACACACACCAGCCTGCTTCAGGTAACACACACACACACACCAGCCTGCTTCAGGTAACACACACACACACACCAGCCTGCTTCAGGTAACACACACACACACACCAGCCTGCTTCAGGTAACACACACACACACACCAGCCTGCTTCAGGTAACACACACACACACACCAGCCTGCTTCAGGTAACACACACACACACACCAGCCTGCTTCAGGTAACACACACACACACACCAGCCTGCTTCAGGTAACACACACACACACACCAGCCTGCTTCAGGTAACACACACACACACACCAGCCTGCTTCAGGTAACACACACACACACACCAGCCTGCTTCAGGTAACACACACACACACACCAGCCTGCTTCAGGTAACACACACACACACACCAGCCTGCTTCAGGTAACACACACACACACACCAGCCTGCTTCAGGTAACACACACACACACACCAGCCTGCTTCAGGTAACACACACACACACACCAGCCTGCTTCAGGTAACACACACACACACACCAGCCTGCTTCAGGTAACACACACACACACACCAGCCTGCTTCAGGTAACACACACACACACACACCAGCCTGCTTCAGGTAACACACACACACACACCAGCCTGCTTCAGGTAACACACACACACACACCAGCCTGCTTCAGGTAACACACACACACACACCAGCCTGCTTCAGGTAACACACACACACACACCAGCCTGCTTCAGGTAACACACACACACACACCAGCCTGCTTCAGGTAACACACACACACACACCAGCCTGCTTCAGGTAACACACACACACACACCAGCCTGCTTCAGGTAACACACACACACACACCAGCCTGCTTCAGGTAACACACACACACACACACACCAGCCTGCTTCAGGTAACACACACACACACACACCAGCCTGCTTCAGGTAACACACACACACACACACACCAGCCTGCTTCAGGTAACACACACACACACACACCAGCCTGCTTCAGGTAACACACACACACACACACCAGCCTGCTTCAGGTAACACACACACACACACACCAGCCTGCTTCAGGTAACACACACACACACACACCAGCCTGCTTCAGGTAACACACACACACACACACCAGCCTGCTTCAGGTAACACACACACACACACACCAGCCTGCTTCAATTACTGCAGGGTTACAGCAGGTATGGGTGTGCAGGCTTTTGTTCCAACCAAGCATTACAACCCCCCCCCCCCTCCCTCTCTCCCTGCCTCTCTCTCTCCCCCAGCTCTCTCTCTCTCTCTCTCTCTCTCCCTTTCAATTCAATGTAAGGTCTTTATTGGCATGGGAAACATAAGTTTACATTGCCAAAGCAAGTGAAATAGATAATAAACAAAAATGAACAGTTAACATTACACTCACAAAAGTTCCAAAATAATATACATTTGAAATGTCATATTATGTCTATATACAGTGTTGTAATGATGTGCAAATGGTTAAAGTATGAAAGGGTAAATAAATAACCATAAATATGGGTTGTATTTACATTGGTGTTTGTTCTTCACTGGTTGCCCTTCTCTTGTAGCAACAGGTCACACATCTTGTGGTAAGCATTCAACACCTTGTAGAGTCCACGCCCCGACGAATTGAGGCTGTTCTGAGGGGGGGTGCAACTCAATATTAGGAAGGTGTTCCTAATGTTTTGTACACTGTGTCTCTCTCTCTAGTATCTACATCATGAGTCTAACATGAGATGAACACAGTCCACTAGTCTAACAGGCAGCATGAGATGGTGTTCCTAATGTTTTGTACTCTGTGTCTCTCTCTAGTATCTACATCATGAGTCTGGTTCTGGAGTGGATAAAGAACAACGGAGGTGTTGACGCCATGGAAACGCTCAACCGGAAGAAGTCCAGTATGATCTATGATATCATCAACTCCTCCAACCACTTCTACACGTTAGTATCCTTTCAGGGGGAGAGGGAGGGAGGGAGGGAGGGAGGGGGGAAGGGAGGAAGGAAGGGAGGGAGGGAGAGGGAGGAAGGAAGGAAGGGAGGGAGGGAGGGAGAGGGAGGAAGGGAGGGAGAGGGAGGAAGGGAGAGAGAGGGAGGAAGGAAGGGAGGGAGGGAGGGAGAGGGAGGAAGGAAGGGAGGGAGGGGGAGGAAGGGAGGGAGAGGGAGGGAGAGGGAGGAATGGAGAGGGAGGGAGAGGAAGGGAGGGAGGAAGGAAGGGAGGGAGGGAGGAAGGGAGGGGGAGGAAGGGAGGGAGAGGGAGGGGAGGGAGGAAGGGAGGGAGAGGAGTGAAGGAAGGGAGGGAAGGAGAGGAGTGAAGGAAGGGAGGGAGGAAGGGAGGGAGAGAGAGGAGTGAAGGGAGGGAGGGAGAGTAGGGAGGGAAGGGAGGGAGGGAGAGGAGTGAAGGAAGGGAGGGAGGAAGGGAGGGAGAGGGAGGAAGGGAGGGAGGGAGAGGGAGAGAGGGAGGGGAGGGAGGAAGAGAGGGAGGGGAGGGAGGAAGGGAGGGAGAGAGAGGGAGGGCGGAAGGGAGGGGGAGGGAGGAAGGGAGGGGGAGGAAGGGAGGGAGAGAGGGAGGGAGGGGGAGGAAGGGAGGACTCGGAGAGAGGGAGGGAGGGATGGAGGGGGAGGAAGGGAGGGAGGGAGGGGGAGGGGGAGGGAGAGGGAGGGAGGGAGAGGGAGAGAGGGAGGGAGGGAGGGAGAGGGAGAGAGGGAGGGGAGGGAGGAAGGGAGGGAGAGGGGGGAAGGGAGGGGGAGGGAGGAAGGAAGGGAGAGAGAGAGAGAGAGGGCGGAAGGGAGGGGGAGGGAGGAAGGGAGGGGGAGGAAGGGAGGGAGAGAGAGAGAGAGGGAGGGGGAGGAAGGGAGGGAGAGGGAGGGAGGGAGGAAGGAAGGGAGAGAGAGAGAGAGGGGGGAGGGAGGGGGAGGGAGGAAGGGAGGGGGAGGAAGGGAGGGAGAGGGAGGGAGAGAGAGAGAGAGGGGGGAGGGAGAGAGAGGGAGGGCGGAAGGAAGGGAGAGAGGGGGAGGGAGGAAGGAAGGGAGAGAGAGAGAGAGGGGGGAGGGAGGAAGGGAGGGATAGATTCTGAACAGAAAATAACATTCAGTAGGAATAGGCTCAATCCTGTTTCCATGGTAACTGCCGTGTATTGGGAAGTGTTACAAGGTGTTCGGTTTACAAGATGGAGTTTGTAAAATGTATACCTGTGTAACATGTTGTGAGCATGCCTGTCTCCATGGTAACTGGTGTGTGTTACGTGGTCAGGTGTCCGGTGGACGTGGCGTGTCGTAGTCGTATGAACGTTCCGTTCCGCGTGGGGAAGAAACAGGGTGACGAAACTCTGGAGAAGGAGTTCCTGGACGGAGCCTCCAAACTGGGGATGATCTCACTGAAGGGACACAGGTACACACACACACACACACACACACACACACACACACACACACACAGTGTATATGTGTGACTGGTGGGTAAGAGGGGTCTTCCGTCTGTGTCTCTGCTCAAGGTGTGTTTGTGTAATTGAATAACCATGTCACCAGCGGTGGAAAAAAATACCCAATTGTCATAGTTGAGTAAAAGTAAACATGCCTTAATAGACAAGGACTCAAGTAAAAGTGAAAGTCACCCGGTAAAATATTACTTGAGTAAAAGTCTAAAAGTATTTGGTTTTAAATAGAATTAAGTATCAAAAGTAAATGTAATCGCTAACATATACTCAAAAGTAAAAGTGTAAACCATTTCAAATTCCTTATATGAAGCAAACCAGACGGCAACATAAAGAAATGACGGCTAGCCAGGGTCACGCTCCAACAACAGTCATGTGTCGCCCTATGGAGCTCCCGGTCACGGCTGGTTGTGACAGCCTGAGATCGAACCCGGGTCTGTAGTGACGCCTCAACACTGCGATGCAGTGCCTTAGACCACTGAACCAGGGTCTGTAGTGACTCCTCTAGCACTGAGATGCAGTGTCTTAGACCACTGAACCAGGGTCTGTAGTGACGCCTCTAGCACTGAGATGCAGTGCCTTAGACCTCTGAACCAGGGTCTGTAGTGACGCCTCTAGCACTGAGATGCAGTGTCTTAGACCACTGAACCAGGGTCTGTAGTGACGCCTCTAGCACTGAGATGCAGTGTCTTAGACCACTGAACCAGGGTCTGTAGTGACTCCTCTAGCACTGAGATGCAGTGCCTTAGACCGCTGAACCAGGGTCTGTAGTGACGCCTCACTGAGATGAAATGCCTTAGACCGCTGAACCAGGGTCTGTAGTGACGCCTCAACACTGAGATGCAGTGTCTTAGACCACTGAACCAGGGTCTGTAGTGACTCCTCTAGCACTGAGATGCAGTGTCTTAGACCTCTGAACCAGGGTCTGTAGTGACGCCTCTAGCACTGAGATGCAGTGCCTTAGACCGCTGAACCAGGGTCTGTAGTGACTCCTCACTGAGATGCAGTGTCTTAGACCGCTGAACCAGGGTCTGTAGTGACTCCTCACTGAGATGCAGTGTCTTAGACCACTGAACCAGGGTCTGTAGTGACTCCTCACTGAGATGCAGTGTCTTAGACCACTGAACCAGGGTCTGTAGTGACGCCTCTAGCACTGAGATGCAGTGCCTTAGACCTCTGAACCAGGGTCTGTAGTGACGCCCCTCTGAACCAGGGTCTGTAGTGACGCCCCTCTGAACCAGGGTCTGTAGTGACGCCCCTCTGAACCAGGGTCTGTAGTGACGCCTCAACACTGAGATGCAGTGTCTTAGACCACTGAACCAGGGTCTGTAGTGACGCCTCTAGCACTGAGATGCAGTGCCTTAGACCGCTGAACCAGGGTCTGTAGTGACTCCTCTAGCACTGAGATGCAGTGCCTTAGACCGCTGAACCAGGGTCTGTAGTGACTCCTCTAGCACTGAGATGCAGTGTCTTAGACCGCTGAACCAGGGTCTGTAGTGACTCCTCTAGCACTGAGATGCAGTGCCTTAGACCGCTGAACCAGGGTCTGTAGTGACTCCTCTAGCACTGAGATGCAGTGCCTTAGACCGCTGAACCAGGGTCTGTAGTGACGCCCCTCTGAACCAGGGTCTGTAGTGACTCCTCTAGCACTGAGATGCAGTGCCTTAGACCGCTGAACCAGGGTGTCTGTAGTGACGCCTCTAGCACTGAGATGCAGTGCCTTAGACCGCTGAACCAGGGTCTGTAGTGACGCCTCTAGCACTGAGATGCAGTGCCTTAGACCGCTGAACCAGGGTCTGTAGTGACTCCCATAACACTGAGATGCAGTGTCTTAGACCGCTGAACCAGGGTGTCTGTAGTGACGCCCCTCTGAACCAGGGTCTGTAGTGACTCCTCCAGCACTGAGATGCAGTGCCTTAGACCGCTGAACCAGGGTCTGTAGTGACTCCTATAACACTGAGATGCAGTGTCTTAGACCGCTGAACCAGGGTCTGTAGTGACTCCCATAACACTGAGATGCAGTGTCTTAGACCGCTGAACCAGGGTCTGTAGTGACTCCTCTAGCACTGAGATGCAGTGTCTTAGACCGCTGAACCAGGGTCTGTAGTGACTCCTCACTGAGATGCAGTGTCTTAGACCGCTGAACCAGGGTCTGTAGTGACGCCTCTAGCACTGAGATGCAGTGTCTTAGACCGCTGAACCAGGGTCTGTAGTGACTCCTCTAGCACTGAGATGCAGTGTCTTAGACCGCTGAACCAGGGTCTGTAGTGACTCCTCACTGAGATGCAGTGTCTTAGACCGCTGAACCAGGGTCTGTAGTGACGCCTCTAGCACTGAGATGCAGTGCCTTAGACCGCTGAACCAGGGTCTGTAGTGACTCCTCTAGCACTGAGATGCAGTGCCTTAGACCGCTGAACCAGGGTCTGTAGTGACTCCTCTAGCACTGAGATGCAGTGCCTTAGACCACTGAACCAGGGTCTGTAGTGACACCTCTAGCACTGAGATGCAGTGCCTTAGACCGCTGAACCAGGGTCTGTAGTGACTCCTCCAGCACTGAGATGCAGTGTCTTAGACCGCTGAACCAGGGTCTGTAGTGACTCCTCACTGAGATGCAGTGTCTTAGACCGCTGAACCAGGGTGTCTGTAGTGACTCCTCACTGAGATGCAGTGTCTTAGACCGCTGAACCAGGGTCTGTAGTGACTCCTCACTGAGATGCAGTGTCTTAGACTGCTGAACCAGGGTCTGTAGTGACACCTCTAGCACTGAGATGCAGTGCCTTAGACCGCTGAACCAGGGTCTGTAGTGACTCCTCCAGCACTGAGATGCAGTGCCTTAGACCGCTGAACCAGGGTGTCTGTAGTGACTCCTCACTGAGATGCAGTGCCTTAGACCGCTGAACCAGGGTGTCTGTAGTGACTCCTCACTGAGATGCAGTGCCTTAGACCGCTGAACCAGGGTGTCTGTAGTGACTCCTCACTGAGATGAAATGCCTTAGACCGCTGAACCAGGGTGTCTGTAGTGACTCTAGCACTGAGATGCAGTGCCTTAGACCACTGAACCAGGGTCTGTAGTGACGCCTCTAGCACTGAGATGCAGTGCCTTAGACCGCTGAACCAGGGTCTGTAGTGACGCCTCTAGCACTGAGATGCAGTGTCTTAGACCACTGAACCAGGGTCTGTAGTGACGCCTCACTGAGATGAAATGCCTTAGACCGCTGAACGAGGGTCTGTAGTGACCCCTCTAGCACTGAGATGCAGTGCCTTAGACCGCTGAACCAGGGTCTGTAGTGACTCCTCTAGCACTGAGATGCAGTGCCTTAGACCGCTGAACCAGGGTCTGTAGTGACGCCTCTAGCACTGAGATGCAGTGTCTTAGACCACTGAACCAGGGTCTGTAGTGACGCCTCACTGAGATGAAATGCCTTAGACCGCTGAACGAGGGTCTGTAGTGACCCCTCTAGCACTGAGATGCAGTGCCTTAGACCGCTGAACCAGGGTCTGTAGTGACTCCTCTAGCACTGAGATGCAGTGTCTTAGACCGCTGAACCAGGGTCTGTAGTGACTCCTCTAGCACTGAGATGCAGTGTCTTAGACCGCTGAACCAGGGTCTGTAGTGACTCCTCACTGAGATGCAGTGCCTTAGACCGCTGAACCAGGGTCTGTAGTGACTCCTCACTGAGATGCAGTGTCTTAGACCGCTGAACCAGGGTCTGTAGTGACACCTCTAGCACTGAGATGCAGTGCCTTAGACCGCTGAACCAGGGTGTCTGTAGTGACTCCTCACTGAGATGCAGTGCCTTAGACCGCTGAACCAGGGTCTGTAGTGACCCCTCTAGCACTGAGATGCAGTGTCTTAGACCGCTGAACCAGGGTCTGTAGTGACTCCTCACTGAGATGCAGTGCCTTAGACCGCTGAACCAGGGTCTGTAGTGACTCCTCACTGAGATGCAGTGCCTTAGACCGCTGAACCAGGGTGTCTGTAGTGACTCCTCACTGAGATGCAGTGCCTTAGACCGCTGAACCAGGGTCTGTAGTGACTCCTCTGACCGCTGAACCAGGGTCTGTAGTGACGCCTCGACACTGCAATGCAGTGCCTTAGACCACTGCGCCACCCGGGAAGCTGCTGTTGGCTTTGATTGGCGGGTCCTTTTAAAGGGGACTTCTCTGATTTTTCTCTAAATGTCCTTTCACAAAGTTTCCTAAAGTAGATTGTCTGGACTCTCTGTAGTAATAATCCAACGCTCTTGACATGATGTCATCTTGTAAAGGGCCTGTTTTCACTCGCTTTGGCTGCATCACTGATCTCATTACGGCGGCGTCTCTTTAAAGAATGGGGACCTCCCCCTTTTAGACCCTGAACAGGTCTGTTTGTCTCTCTGTCTGTCTGTCTGTCTGTGAGAGGAATACGTCTGTCTGTCTGTCTGTCTGTGAGAGGAATCTGTCTGTCTGTGAGAGGAATCTGTCTGTCTGTCTGTGAGAGGAATCTGTCTGTCTGTCTGTCTGTCTGTCTGTCTGTCTGTCTGTCTGTCTGAGAGGAATATGTCTGTCTGTCTGTCTGTCTGTCTGAGAGGAATATGTCTGTCTGTCTGTCTGTCTGTGAGAGGAATACGTCTGTCTGTCTGTCTGTGAGAGGAATACGTCTGTCTGTATCTGTCTGTCTGTCTGTCTGTCTGTGAGAGGAATACGTCTGTTTGTATCTGTCTGTCTGTCTGTGAGAGGAATACGTCTGTCTGTATCTGTCTGTCTGTCTGTGAGAGGAATACGTCTGTCTGTATCTGTCTGTCTGTGAGTGTAATACGTCTCTGTATCGATCTGTCTCTTTGCTCATGGTGTTTGTTCCTCCCTACAGGTCAGTGGGAGGAATACGTGCGTCTCTCTACAACGCTGTGACAGTGGAAGATGCTCAGGTTCTGGCCAATTACATGAAGGAGTTCCTTAAGGAGCACCAATAGGAGAAGGCCATACAGCATGCTGGACCAATCAGAGCAGGCTATGCTGCTGGATCTGTGGGACCAGGGTTCAGTAAGGTGAAACATTCACAACGTAACAGATGGAGATGCACTGAATAGAGCTGACAGCCAATCATATTGTACCTGACAGCCAATCATATTGTACCTGACAGCCAATCATATTGTACCTGACAGCCAATCATATTGTACCTGACAGCCAATCATATTGTACCTGACAGCCAATCATATTGTACCTGACAGCCAATCATATTGTACCTGACAGCCAATCAAATCAAATTATATTAGTTACGTAGACCTTAACCAACAATGCGGTTTTAAAATATATGGATAAGAATAAGAGATAATGGTAAGTAATTAAAGAGCTGCAGTGTATATGATGTATTTCTATCTGACTGTTTTGTAATGTTGAACTTTCCTGAACATGACCCCAGACTGACCCCAGACCACTAGCTGACCCCAGACCAGCTCAACTCACTGACCCCAGACCAGCTCAACTCACTGACCCCAGACCAGACCAGCTCACTGACCCCAGACCAGCTCACTGACCCCAGACCAGACCAGCTCACTGATCCCAGACCAGCTCACTGACCCCAGACCAGACCAGCTCACTGACCCCAGACCAGACCAGCTCACTGACCCCAGACCAGCTCACTGACCCCAGACCAGCTCACTGACCCCAGACCAGCTCACTGACCCCAGACCAGCTCACTGACCCCAGACCAATCTCTCCAGACTTTTTAACTCTGTGGTGTTACTAGTAGTAGAATCCATGGGTTCAGGGTGCCGTTTGGGTCAGACACCATAGAGGATATAGCTGTGGCGAGGTGCACTTTTTACCAGAGTGTTGGAAAGGCAGTGTTACAAATGCCTTAACCACTTTGATATTGTCTCTCTTGTCGCTTGTTAACTCTAGCTGTATCAAGTTCGTGGATTTACTGACGATCAGTGCATTTATTTACACAGATAAATGTTGAATCTGTTTCTGTCTAAAGTGTTATTGACATTCCATTAAAAACAAACTCTTTAACTTGCATGTTATTCCTGTCTTTTATGTTGTTCTATATGAGATACTAACACAGGGATGAATCCACGTTACTGAAGAGGCCACTAGGTGGAGCCACTGACAAAGGGATGAATCCATGTTACTGAACAGGCCACTAGGTGGAGCCACTGACAAAGGGATGAATCCACGTTACTGAACAGGCCACTAGGTGGCGCCACTGACACACGAATGAATCCAAGTTACTGAAGAGGCCACTAGGTGGAGCCACTGACACAGGGAGGAATCCATGTTACTGAACAGGCCACAAGGTGGCGCCACTGACACGAATGAATCCAAGTTACTGAAGAAGCCACTAGGTGGAGCCACTGACACAGAGATGAATCCACGTTACTGAACAGGCCACTAGGTGGCGCCACTGACACAGGGATGAATCCACGTTACTGAAGAGGCCACTAGGTGGCGCCACTGACACGGGGATGAATCCATGTTACTGAACAGGCCACTAGGTGGCGCCACTGACACAGGGATGAATCCACGTTACTGAACAGGCCACTAGGTGGAGCCACTGACACAGGGATGAATCCACGTTACTGAACAGGCCACTAGGTGGCGCCACTGACACAGGGATGAATCCACGTTACTGAAGAGGCCACTAGGTGGAGCCACTGACACAGGGATGAATCCACGTTACTGAAGAGGCCACTAGGTGGAGCCACTGACACAGGGATGAATCTATGTTACTGAACAGGCCACTAGGTGGAGCCACTGACACAGGGATGAATCCACGTTACTGAAGAGGCCACTAGGTGGAGCCACTGACACAGGGATGAATCTATGTTACTGAACAGGCCACTAGGTGGCGCCACTGACACAGGGATGAATCCACGTTACTGAAGAGGCCACTAGGTGGAGCCACTGACAAAGGGATGAATCCACGTTACTGAACAGGCCACTAGGTGGCGCCACTGACACAGGGATGAATCTATGTTACTGAACAGGCCACTAGGTGGCGCCACTGACACAGGGATGAATCCACGTTACTGAACAGGCCACTAGGTGGCGCCACTGACACGGGGATGAATCCATGTTACTGAACAGGCCACTAGGTGGAGCCACTGACACAGGGATGAATCCACGTTACTGAAGAGGCCACTAGGTGGCGCGACTGACACAGGGATGAATCCACGTTACTGAAGAGGCCACTAGGTGGAGCTACGTTAATGTGGTGGTAGGGGTCACATGAAGTCAACTCTGTTCAGAGGACTAACCTAATACAGTATATTTACACAACTCTGTCCTAAGTCTTCACGTGTCCAAAAGAACCGAGATCCGACCCGTGACCCGAGCGGGTCCGGGTCTTAAATTCTGTCTTTTGTCTCAGATCTGATATAATTGTGTTTACCAACTGGACCCGAATGGACCCGTCCTCTGTTAATTTAATATGTGTGAGGTGATGAGAAACTGCACAAGCTTGTTATTTGTTTCAGCCAATTACAACTCAATAAAAAGTATAGCTTCTGTCCAGCGTAAACTGGTTCCGGCTGTTCCCTTCACGTGCGCCTGCTGCTGAGGAGAGAGGGGCTGCGTTCCAACCTCAAAGTAGACAACCCTCGGCCCTAAACACTCAGTCCTTGAATGACATTTTACATCGTCACATCCGAGTGTACATTAAATGTCCCTTGCCCAAGCGAGGGAGAGTGATGATCGGAGAGGCAACGTCCTTGGTGGAAATCTGGAAGTTGAGCTTAAAAACAACCAACCTAAAGGTAGTAATGTACCTAGTAAGCTAACGTATCTAGCTAGCAGTCCTGTCAGGTAGCTAGCTACAGAATTAATTTACCTAGTAAGCTAACATATCTAGCTAGCACTCCTGTCAGGTAGCTAGCTACAGTTATCCATAGCTAGCTAGCTAGTTTTATAGTTTGGTCATTTATAACAATACATTTCAGAATTCCCCAAAATATGTTTATGAATCTAGCTACATTTTACAGGCTCCTCACTATGAGACATGTTGATTGTTGATTCAATTTGACACTTCGTGGTCACCAGAGTTTGACATGTGACTACAGTTTGCATTGAATTTTGGGTCATATCAACCCCACAACCAAAGTTGTTCACTCACTCCCTCAAGCTAAATTGAGGGCCAATTGTAACCCTACTTAACTTCTTGCGGATTAGTGGGACGCTAGCGTTTCGACACCTCCCATTTCGACACCTTCCGGTGAAATTGAAGAGCGCCAAATTCAAATTAAATGACTATAAATATTAAACTTTTCATGAAATCACAAGTGCAAATACATCAAAATAAAGCTTAACTTCTTGTTAATCCAGCCGCCGTATCAGATTTCAAAAAGGCTTTACGGCGAAAGCAAACCATGCGATTATCTGAGGACAGTTTATTTATGTTTATTTTCAGCAAACTTAACATGTGTAAATATTTGTATCAACACAACAAGATTCAACAACTGAGACATATAACCTGCACAAGTTCCACAGACATGTGACTAACAGAAATGGAATAATGTGTCCCTGAACAAAGGCGGGGTCAAAATCAAAAGTAACAGTCAGTATCTGGTGTGGCCACCAGCTGCATTAAGTACTGCAGTGCATCTCCTCCTCATGGACTGCACCAGATTTGCCAGTTCTTGCTGTGAGATGTTACCTCACTCTTCCACCAAGGCACCTGCAAGTTCCCGGACATTTCTGGGTGGAATGGCCCAAGCCCTCACCCTCCGATCCAACAGGTCCCAGACGTGCTCAATGGGATTGAGATCCGGGCTCTTCGATGGCCATGGCAGAACACTGACATTCCTGTCTTGCAGAAAACCACGCACAGAATGAGCAGTATGGCTGGTGGCATTGTCATGCTAGAGGATCATGTCAGGATGAGCCTGCAGGAAGGGAATGCACAGCATTGAGATGACAACAAGCTCAGTCCGATGATGCTGTGACACACCGCCACAGACCATGACGGACCCTCCACCTCCAAATCGATCCCGCTCCAGAGTACAGGCCTCGGTGTAACGGTCATTCCTTCGACGATAAACGCGAATCCGAGCCACCGTGCCACCGTGCTTCTACACCTGCATTGCTTGCTGTTTTGGGTTTTAGGCTGGGTCTCTGTACAGCACTTTGAGATATCAGGTGAAGTACGAAGGGCTATATAAATACATTTGATTTGATAAAGGGAGAGGTTGTAATCTGAATAAAGGGAGAGGTTGTAATCTGAATAAAGGGAGAGATTGTAATCTGAATAAAGGGAAAGGTTATAATCTGAATAAAGGGAGAGGTTGTAATCTGAATAAAGTGAGAGATTGTAATCTGAATAAAGGGAGAGGTTGTAATCTGAATAAAGGGAGAGGTTGTAATCTGAATAAAGGGAGAGGTTATAATCTGAATAAAGGGAGAGGTTGTAATCTGAATAAAGTGAGAGATTGTAATCTGAATAAAGGGAGAGGTTGTAATCTGAATAAAGGGGAAAAGCCTTTCTTGGACATTGGGTGAGACATTCTTACTCATTTGCTAGAGAACCAGTTTGGATTTAAGTAGAACTTTTGTGACTAAGGCCATTCCTCAGGCCGTTGCTGTAAATGAGAATGTGTTCTCAGTCAATTTACCTGGTAAAATAAGGGTTACATTTTTTTACATTTGTTAAATGTAGTAATGAATACATTTCTTTAAATTGACAATTCTGTAAACTGTCTTGTGTTGGTTTTAATTTGACACATTAACCTTTTTAACTAGGCAAGTCAGTTAAAACTTATTCAGGATTGGTGGGACCCTTGCAGAATGGTTACGCTTACGTAGGCTAATGTGATTAGCATGAGGTTGTAAGTAACAAGAACATTTCCCAGGACATAGACATATCTGATATTGGCAGAAAGCTTACATTTTTGTTAATCTAACTGCACTGTCCAATTTACAGTAGCAATTACAGTGAAAGAATACCATGCTATTGTTTGAGGAGAGTGCACAGTTTTGAACATGAAAAGTTACTAATAAACAAATTAGGCACATTTGGGCAGTCTTGATACAACATTTTAAACAGAAATACAATGGTTCATTGGATCAGTCTAAAACTTTGCGCATACACTGCTGCCATCTAGTGGCCAATATCTAAATTGCACCTGGGCTGGAATAATACATTATGGCCTTTCTCTTGCATTTCAAAGATGATGGTACAAACAAATACAAAAGAACGGTTGTTTTTTTCTTTGTATTATCTTTTACCAGATTTAATGTGTTATATTCATCTACATTACTTTCACATTTCCACAAACTTCAAAATGTTTCCTTTCAAATAGTACCAAGAAAATGTTTGAGTGTTTGTTGCAGCTCGTTCCAGTCGCTAGCTGCAGCGAACTGAAAAGACGAGCAATCCAGGGATGTGTGTGCTTTGGGGACCTTTAATAACAGAATGTGACTGGCAGAACAGGTGTTGTATGTGGAGGATGAGGGCTGCAGTAGATATCTCAGATAGGGAGGAGTGAGGCCTAAGAGGGTTTTATAAATAAGAAACAACCAGTGGATCTTGTGACGGGTATACAGAGATGACCAGTTTACAGAGGAGTATAGAGTGCAGCGATGTGTCTTATAAGGAGCATTGGTTATTAAAATGTCATGCCAGGGTATGTATACATGAAACACAGACCTTATTTTAAGTGTTTTTAAAATCCTCTATGGGAAAAATTAATGGTGGAAAAACGATTGGAACCGTTTCCCTGTTTGACTGCTAGGTTTTATGGGTATTATGACACCTCCACCGTTGGGCTCTATACCAGTGCATTCTTATCAACCTAGCCATTACGAAAATTATATTCTATCAAATAAGCCTCATCTAGCAAATTAGCAACTCACTCTCACTCTCTCACACTCTTTCCTTTCTACATTTTGGCAATGGAATCCTACATCTCTTTCCCTTTGCTTTTGGGCAATATTGTCAAAGATTTTCATAACTAAACCAGGATAGACCACAGCCTGTCATTTCCAATGGGAACAAATTAGTAATAGTGGACAGAAAAAGCAAGGAGCTGGGTCGATCCAAACACGAGCTAGTGAGATCCTATTGGCGCGTTCTAGCAAGCATCTGCATATTATTCCCTTTAGCGAACACCTATATTCGCCTTTGCACTCCTAACAAAGCCATTTTTTAAAAACTTTTGCAAAGGGAAAAGTCAACAAAATTTCCACTCTGTTCATAACATATTGTAGTTTTGGAAACAGAAAACAGTTTTGAGATTTAATCGAAGAATTTCTTCCAAAAGCCAGCTTGTAATATAAAAAATAAACAAAATAACCTTATCCCACCTCCGGCTATTGGGCTTCCTCTCACTAGCATATTTGGTAGTGAGTGGAAACGCCAAGCGGATGCTTCATATTTATACATCCGGTAAAATATCTGTCTCATTGTTCTAACTGTGATAGAATCCCTTTCTATATCTATGGTACTTCCGCAAACTCGCATACAATTCAAAACTTCCGGTTTAGTCAAACGACGAAGTCTATTTTGATATTTTGGCTAGCTAGCGACCTAGTTTATGAAATAAGTTTAATAGCAATTTATTAACACCGCAATCAAAATGGGGAAGCGTCAACATCAGAAGGATAAAATGTAAGTTCTGAGCATAATATTTTCAAGTATGTAACGTCAAAAAGCTTGATAAAGTAGACAGCCAACTAACGTTACTACACTAACAGAGAGCAAAGAAACAGATTAGCTGCTAGCTATATATCTGCGCTAGCAGAGAGGAAGATGCGAAGCGAGACATGTGTCCTTTTTGTATGGAGGTCTATGTGAGTGTTGAATTACGTGAGGGTTATTTGATCGAAGATAAGTGTCGTAGTTAATGTTTAGGCTGTTATAAATGTACTGATGTGGGTGGACGCACGTGGCATTCCGGCAACTGAGAAAAACGACTTAGTTGTGCCTGTTGATCACACGCACATCTACCCCCTCAAGCCCCGTTTCCATTGATACTTTGAAATCAACCCGGTTTGGGCTAGCCCTTGGTGGGCTAGCTCGAATTGCGTTTCCACTGCCTCCAAAAATTATGTCATGTTGCTAGGTAGCCAATATGTGACTACAGTTGGCTTCGCGAACTAGTAAGATGTCGAAGAATTGTGTTCACCCTCACCGTGTTGTATCAAACGTTACCCTAGTCGTGCCAGACAGACCCAGCCCCTTGTACTTAGCTTGCTAACGTGGCGGTAGCTAGCTAAACGGTTATCATCGTCGCTAGCGTAATTCCTACCATGACAATGTATTGGCTGTTAATAAATATATAATTGGCTGTTAGCTAGCTAGCTAACCAGACTACAGGTTTGATATGACGTAGTTTTCAATACGACCTGGACAGCTAACAGCAACAAGTCCAGACGAGCTAGCTAGCTAAACACAGTGCCGTCAGCTGCTGGTTGCATAGTAACGGCGTCACCAGACCGAATTCTGGCCGAGCTGGCACCAGGTGTGACGCTGGCCCGGGTTTCAATTCGAGACAGCTAGAATTTGGCCCTAATTATAAATGCCGATTAAAATAGCGATTAATTGGCTAGAATGGTCCCACCCGATATCGCCTGCCTTCAATCGTTGAGGACATGTCAATATAATAATTGGTGCTAGCTAGTAACTACCTAGCTTTTGCTAAACTACTTATTAAAGTCCGGTTGACAGACTGCCTTCAACTTTTAGGTAGGTGTTAATTTGTGATAGGGAGAACTTCGTCAGCGTTATGTAACTTTAGCCTGTGTATGCTAGCCATGCTGGATCATTTACTTAAAATGTTGTTTTCTGAAAATGTTGCCATCTAACCCACGTTTTCCAATAGAGTTTGATAGTAACATCTTTTTATCCTGCTTCTAAAGTTCAAGGGCTATATCACAGTTTGTTTCTCTTCGTTTTGTCTCCAGGTACATCACATGTGCTGAGTACACCCATTTCTATGGTGGGAAAAAATCAGGTAGGATTCTTTGACATTGTCCCTTAAGAGGAGGAGTAGTTGTTCATTACTTAACATACTGAATCATGTTGATGATTAGGAACAGTTCTTCACTAACAATGTTGATGCATTCTGCTTTATAAAATTTTATTTTTATTTTTAAATCTCTAAGAAATTCCAAAGTCAAATTTTCGACGTCTTCCATTTGACCATTGCAGGTAAGACATTATTTCACCAGCACAGAGCAAAAGTACAGTTTGTAAGAGGAAAAATACCTTAGCGACCTTAATGTTGACATTTGAATGTAAGGTCTTTGCAGTGATGCTAAATTTTAATTGTGTGTACTCCATAATCTTGCCCCTGTTGCATTTCAGCTTGTCTCTGCAGCCGTTTGAATATCCCATGTGCACTCATGAGGGAATCGTCTTCGACCTGCTGTGAGTAGAGATCTATATGTAGTTCTATGATATATATATACACACCCTGGCTGGTTTAGTCTGGAAGGTTCTTTACTGATGGTAAAGTGAAGCGGAAATCTCTAATAGTACTGTCATTTTTATGCCTGGTTTATAACCTACGTATGACAGAACTACAAGTAGCTACGCAAAAATGGCGTTGCGTAGCAAAACCACACAGGTGTGTACAGCCCCTCAAGTTATCTCGATGCAAGAACGCATGATCGCAATTTAGCTCAGTATTCGCGCTTTGTATACGTAGAGTAAGTATAAACCAGTCTGTAGTGTTGACCAACCCCTTTGTGTCCTGTGCTTTAGGAGCATCGTTCCTTGGATAAAGAAGTTTGGCACCAATCCCATCTCTGGAGAGGTAAGTAGTCAACCAACCACAACAGGATTGTTCCTGGGCAGGTCTAAGAAATAGATTATTTTAAGCATGACAGTACCTCTCCCAGCCACTGGAGGGAGTCAACCTCCACAGCATGTTGAGACGGTCATCTGAGTCAGAGATCTGTGTATATAATGACGAGATGCTCACGACTCCGTCCCAACAATCGGAGTCGTTATCCCAAAGGCGGGAAGGCAGGCGACAAGCTTCGGTCCAAAATAAGCCCATAGTAATGCATTGGACTTATTTTAGACAGATTTTGGTTAGAGTGAAACTCTCTGGCTTGGCCTCTTCCTCTCTGGCTGAGTGCATGTCTTCCCCTGTGGACTTTACAGGTAAGCCCCCTAGCACACCAGCCACCATTCTTTCCTCTATTTTAAGTAACTGAATTTCAACATGGTGGATAAAACACATGTCCAGACCACGCCATGACAGGTTTTTTTATTTTTTATTATTATTATTTTTTTTTATTTTTTTTTATACACGTGCACCAACTGATAGATGAGACGTGCGCGTATCAGTGTGCACATGGTGTCAGTGTGTGGGTGAGAGAGAGACACTTAATGTGTGTCCGTCCAGCTGGATCCTGCTGTCGGGATTGATTAGTCTGCCTGCAGAGAGATGTTTCTAGACCAGGGTGTAAATAACCCCGGTCCCGGAGTGCTGCAGGCACAATTTTTTGTTGTTGTTGATTGAACTGACCTGGAAGACCAGGTGTATTGAATGAATTAAGACAATCATTGAAACTGGTCAATTAGCTCGGGTTGGTCAGGTGTGGTGCCCCGTTGGAACCAAATCCTGCAGTACCTGCGATTGTCTATCCCTGTTCGAGACACGTCTGGACTAGTCCTGCAGTACCTGCGGTTGTCTATCCCTGTTCGAGACACGTCTGGACTAGTCCTGCTGAGGCGCTTGCTCTCTCTCCACTTGTGAAGGAATAACCCAGGGGTCGTTCCACCTCAAAGCACAAGAGGATTTCAGCTTCCTCCATCTGGGATTGTTCTGAAATCATTCCTGTAGTTAGTAACATATGATTATAATTTCTGAAGCATTATTTTGTTTACATTTTGAATGTGATCTCTGATACATCAAGGTAATTGATTGCACCCAAATTGGCAATTTTTTAAAAAATTACAGTATTTGGATAATATTCAATATAATACCCAACATCCAATTTGGACCAAACGTCTTCCTTCTAATGAGTTAGTTGTATCAAATGGGCCCCTCCCACACCCCAATCCCACCCCAACAACAGTTAAATGACATTTTAAAAACGACCAGTATACAGTATCAGTTCTTTGTTTGACAAGTAGTATCGGAGCTGCAGCTTGTAGTATTGCTTCTTCATACTATCTAATGTATTCTAGTGAAGATAGACAGGGCATTCGGTAAGTATTCAGACCCTATGACTTTTCACACATTTTGTTAAAGCCATATACTAAAATGTATTAAATAGTAGTTTTCTCTCATCAATCTACACACTACCCCATAATGACAAAGAAAAAACAATTTTTTCGAAATGTTTGCAAATTTATAATAAAAAATACACTGAAATATCACATTTCTGACTTCACTGCATATTTACATACACCTTAGTCAAATACATTTAAACTATATTTTCACAATTCCTGACATTTAATCCTAGTAAAAATTCCCTGTCTTAAATCAGTTAGGATCACCACTTTATTTTAAGAATGTGAAATGTCAGAAAAGTAGTAGTGATTTATTTCAGCTTTTATTTCTTTCATCACATTTCCAGTTGGTCAGGAGTTTACATACACTCAATTTGTAATTGGTAGCATTGCCCTTACATTGGGTTAAATGTTTTGGGTAGCCGTCCACAAGCTTCCCACAATAACTTGGGTGATTTTTGACCCATTCCCCCTGACAGAGCTGGTGTAACTGAGTCAGGTTTGTAGGCCTCCTTGCTTGCATACACTTTTTCAGTTCTGCCCACACATTTTCTATAGGATTGAGGTCAGGGCTTTGTGATGGCCACTCCAATACCTTGACTTTGTTGTCCTTTAGCCACTTTGCCACAACTTTGGAAGTATGCTTGGGGTCATTGTCCATTTGGAAGACCCATTTGCAACCAAGCTTTAAATGTCGTAAGATGTTGCTTCAATATTTCCACATAATTTTCCTACCTCATGATGCCATCTATTTTGTGAAGTGCACCAGTCCCTCCTGCAGCAAAGCACCCCCACAACATGATGCTGCCACCCCCGTGCTTCACGGTTGGGATGGTGTTCTTCGGCTGGCAAGCCTCCCCTTTTTCCTCCAAACATAACGATGGTCATTATGGCCAAACAATTCTATTTTTGTATCATCAGACCAGAGGACATTTCTCCAAAAAGTACGATCTTTGTCCCCATGTGCAGTTGCAAACCGTAGTCTGGCTTTTTTTTATGGCGGTTTTGGAGCAGTGGCTTCTTCCTTGCTGAGCGGCCTTTCAGGTATTGTCGATATAGGACTCGTTTTACTGTGGATATAGATACTTTTGTACTTGTTTCCTCCAGCATCTTCACAAAGGTCCTTTGCTGTTGTTCTGGGATTGATTTGCACTTTTCGCACCAAAGTATGTTCATCTCTAGGAGACAGAATGCGTCTCCTTCCTGAGCGGTATGACGGCTGGAGGAAACAATGGGACAATGGTCCCATGGTGTTTATACTTGCGTACTATTGTTTGTACAGATGAACGTGGTACCTTCAGGCGTTTGGAAATTGCTCCCAAGGAAGGACCAGACTTGTGGAGGTCTACAATTTTTTTTTCCTGAGGTCTTGGCTGATTTCTTTTGGTTTTCCCCATGATGTCAAGCAAAGAGTTTGAAGGTAGGCCTTGAAATACATCCACAGGTACACCTCTGATAGGCTAATTGACATCATGTGAGTCAATCAGAAGCTTCTAAAGCCATGACATCATTTTCTGGAATTGTTTAAAGGCACAGTCAACTTAGTGTATGTAAACTTCTGACCCACTGGAATTGTGATACAGTAAATTATAAGTGAAATAATCTGTCTGTAAACAATTGTTGGAAAAATGACTTGTGTCATGCACAAAGTAGATGTCCTAACCGACTTGCCAAAACTATAGTTTGTTAACAAGAAATTTGTGGAGTGGTTGAAAAATGAGTTTTAATGACTCTAACCTAAGTGTATGTAAACTTCTGACTTCAACTGTATGTATTCAGACCCTTTACTCAGTACTTTGTTGAAGCACCTTTGGCAGCGATTACAGCCTCGAGTCTTCTTGGGTATGACGCTACAAGCTTGGCACACCTGTATTTGGGAAGTTCCTCCCATTCTTCTCTGCTGATCCTCTCTATCTCTGTCATTTTGGATGGGGAGCGTCGCTGCACAGCTATTTTCAGGTCTCTCCATATATGATCGCTCGGGTTCAAGTCCGGCCTCTGGCTGGGCCACTCAAAGACATTCAGAAACTTGTCCCGAAGCCACTCCTGCGCCTATCTATCTATCAAAAAAAATAAAAAATCTGCGGAGAGAAAGTAGTCATTGAAGTCGCTTGCATTATTTACCATGAAGTACCAGGATTTGACCGCTAGGGGCCGCTGTTCCTGGTATAGCTCCACACTATCCGTTTTGCTGGTCTCTTGTGTGTTTTAAAAATATATTACAACGTTGCATCTTCAACTTTGGGTAGAAAACCAATTGGCTCCTTATAAATCATAAATTCAAGCCGGTCCTGGGAGCCAGTACATTACAATGATGTATTTCAAGCCGGTCCTGGGAGCCAGTACATTACAATGATGTATTTCAAGCCGGTCCTGGGAGCCAGTACATTACAATGATGTATTTCAAGCCGGTCCTGGGAGCCAGTACATTACAATGATGTATTTCAAGCCGGTCCTGGGAGCCAGTACATTACAATGATGTATTTCAAGCCGGTCCTGGGAGCCAGTACATTACAATGATGTAATTCAAGCCGGTCCTGGGAGCCAGTACATTACAATGATGTATTTCAAGCCGGTCCTGGGAGCCAGTACATTACAATGATGTATTTCAAGCCGGTCCTGGGAGCCAGTACATTACAATTACCATTATCATTATTATTACATTAATGATGTATTTTACTTTATGGGGATTGAATGCTGAGTCAAGACTCCCAGGCTTGGACAGACCAGATACATAAGCACTAGATGTACTATATTTAATGAATATAAATTACAATGTCCAATTAAGGTGCAATCAATTAGCTTAATTGAACAAAATAAGGGTTCAGGAATAACTGTTTTTAACCATAGAAATCATTCAGAACAATCTGAGGTGGTTTGTGTCATGGCTTACTGAAATGACCTGAAACCACTCTATCAGCATGTGGTGATGGTATGTGTCATGGCTTACTGAAATGACCTGAAACCACTCTATCAGCATGTGGTGATGGTATGTGTCATGGCTTACTGAAATGACCTGAAACCACTCTATCAGCATGTGGAGATGGTATATGTCATGGCTTACTGAAATGACCTGAAACCACTCTATCAGCATGTGGGGATGGTATGTGCCATGGCTTACTGAAATGACCTGAAACCACTCTCAGCATGTGGGGATGGCTTTAGGGCAGGAGAGGGGAGATCTGTTACTGTACTGTGTTCATTTTGTATGGTCTCTAATGCACCAAGTCTGTACGTTTTTATAGGCCTCTGCTATATTTAGATGTATCATTTATTCTCTACAGGAGTCTAGACCAGTAGTCTGACCAACACTGAGTCTGTACATTATATTTAGATGTATCATTTATTCTCTACAGGAATCCTAAGCATTGCTCTACTCTGCCTCGTTTAATAGACTAGACTGCCCATCCTCTCAACCTCCTCCTCTCTCCCTCCACTCCTACTCGCTATCTATCTATCGAATCCCCCCACCCCAACCAGGCATATTCTCATTCCGTCTCTTCTCCCCCAGAAACTGGAAGCCAAGTCCCTCATCAAGCTAAACTTCGCCAAGAACAATGATGGTAGGTTTTTCAGTGAATTTTGACGCGTTCCGAACGACCTCCCTTTCCCAACTTTAGTCTCTGAAGTCAGACTGACTACGGAACCGTCATGGTAGGACAGGCTGACTACGGAACCGTCATGGTAGGACAGGCTGACTACGGAACCGTCATGGTAGGACTGACTGACTACGGAACCGTCATGGTAGGACTGACTGACTACGGAACGGTCATGGTAGGACTGACTGACTACGGAACGGTCATGGTAGGACTGACTGACTACAGAACGGTCATGGTAGGACTGACTGACTACGGAACGGTCATGGTAGGACAGGCTGACTACGGAACCGTCATGGTAGGACAGGCTGACTACGGAACCGTCATGGTAGGACTGACTGACTACGGAACCGTCATGGTAGGACTGACTGACTACGGAACGGTCATGGTAGGACTGACTGACTACGGAACGGTCATGGTAGGACTGACTGACTACGGAACGGTCATGGTAGGACTGACTGACTACGGAACGGTCATGGTAGGACTGGCTGACTACGGAACCGTCATGGTAGGACAGGCTGACTACGGAACCGTCATGGTAGGACAGGCTGACTACGGAACCGTCATGGTAGGACAGGCTGACTGCGGAACGGTCATGGTAGGACTGACTGACTGCGGAACGGTCATGGTAGGACTGACTGACTGCGGAACGGTCATGGTAGGACTGACTGACTGCGGAACGGTCATGGTAGGACTGACTGACTGCGGAACGGTCATGGTAGGACTGACTGACTGCGGAACGGTCATGGTAGGACTGACTGACTGCGGAACGGTCATGGTAGGACTGACTGACTGCGGAACGGTCATGGTAGGACTGACTGACTGCGGAACGGTCATGGTAGGACTGACTGACTGCGGAACGGTCATGGTAGGACTGACTGACTGCGGAACGGTCATGGTAGGACTGACTGACTGCGGAACGGTCATGGTAGGACTGACTGACTGCGGAACGGTCATGGTAGGACTGACTGACTGCGGAACGGTCATGGTAGGACTGACTGACTGCGGAACGGTCATGGTAGGACTGACTGACTGCGGAACGGTCATGGTAGGACTGACTGACTGCGGAACGGTCATGGTAGGACTGACTGACTGCGGAACGGTCATGGTAGGACTGACTGACTGCGGAACGGTCATGGTAGGACTGACTGACTGCGGAACGGTCATGGTAGGACTGACTGACTGCGGAACGGTCATGGTAGGACTGACTGACTGCGGAACGGTCATGGTAGGACTGACTGACTGCGGAACGGTCATGGTAGGACTGACTGACTGCGGAACGGTCATGGTAGGACTGACTGACTGCGGAACGGTCATGGTAGGACTGACTGACTGCGGAACGGTCATGGTAGGACTGACTGACTGCGGAACGGTCATGGTAGGACTGACTGACTGCGGAACGGTCATGGTAGGACTGACTGACTGCGGAACGGTCATGGTAGGACTGACTGACTGCGGAACGGTCATGGTAGGACTGACTGACTGCGGAACGGTCATGGTAGGACTGACTGACTGCGGAACGGTCATGGTAGGACTGACTGACTGCGGAACGGTCATGGTAGGACTGACTGACTGCGGAACGGTCATGGTAGGACTGACTGACTGCGGAACGGTCATGGTAGGACTGACTGACTGCGGAACGGTCATGGTAGGACTGACTGACTGCGGAACGGTCATGGTAGGACTGACTGACTGCGGAACGGTCATGGTAGGACTGACTGACTGCGGAACGGTCATGGTAGGACTGACTGACTGCGGAACGGTCATGGTAGGACTGACTGACTGCGGAACGGTCATGGTAGGACTGACTGACTGCGGAACGGTCATGGTAGGACTGACTGACTGCGGAACGGTCATGGTAGGACTGACTGACTGCGGAACGGTCATGGTAGGACTGACTGACTGCGGAACGGTCATGGTAGGACTGACTGACTGCGGAACGGTCATGGTAGGACTGACTGACTGCGGAACGGTCATGGTAGGACTGACTGACTGCGGAACGGTCATGGTAGGACTGACTGACTGCGGAACGGTCATGGTAGGACTGACTGACTGCGGAACGGTCATGGTCGGACTGACTGACTGCGGAACGGTCATGGTCGGACTGACTGACTGCGGAACGGTCATGGTCGGACTGACTGACTGCGGAACGGTCATGGTCGGACTGACTGACTGCGGAACGGTCATGGTCGGACTGACTGACTGCGGAACGGTCATGGTCGGACTGACTGACTGCGGAACGGTCATGGTCGGACTGACTGACTGCGGAACGGTCATGGTCGGACTGACTGACTGCGGAACGGTCATGGTCGGACTGACTGACTGCGGAACGGTCATGGTCGGACTGACTGACTGCGGAACGGTCATGGTCGGACTGACTGACTGCGGAACGGTCATGGTCGGACTGACTGACTGCGGAACGGTCATGGTCGGACTGACTGACTGCGGAACGGTCATGGTCGGACTGACTGACTGCGGAACGGTCATGGTCGGACTGACTGACTGCGGAACGGTCATGGTCGGACTGACTGACTGCGGAACGGTCATGGTCGGACTGACTGACTGCGGAACGGTCATGGTCGGACTGACTGACTGCGGAACGGTCATGGTCGGACTGACTGACTGCGGAACGGTCATGGTCGGACTGACTGACTGCGGAACGGTCATGGTCGGACTGACTGACTGCGGAACGGTCATGGTCGGACTGACTGACTGCGGAACGGTCATGGTCGGACTGACTGACTGCGGAACGGTCATGGTCGGACTGACTGACTGCGGAACGGTCATGGTCGGACTGACTGACTGCGGAACGGTCATGGTCGGACTGACTGACTGCGGAACGGTCATGGTCGGACTGACTGACTGCGGAACGGTCATGGTCGGACTGACTGACTGCGGAACGGTCATGGTCGGACTGACTGACTGCGGAACGGTCATGGTCGGACTGACTGACTGCGGAACGGTCATGGTCGGACTGACTGACTGCGGAACGGTCATGGTCGGACTGACTGACTGCGGAACGGTCATGGTCGGACTGACTGACTGCGGAACGGTCATGGTCGGACTGACTGACTGCGGAACGGTCATGGTCGGACTGACTGACTGCGGAACGGTCATGGTCGGACTGACTGACTGCGGAACGGTCATGGTCGGACTGACTGACTGCGGAACGGTCATGGTCGGACTGACTGACTGCGGAACGGTCATGGTCGGACTGACTGACTGCGGAACGGTCATGGTCGGACTGACTGACTGCGGAACGGTCATGGTCGGACTGACTGACTGCGGAACGGTCATGGTCGGACTGACTGACTGCGGAACGGTCATGGTCGGACTGACTGACTGCGGAACGGTCATGGTCGGACTGACTGACTGCGGAACGGTCATGGTCGGACTGACTGACTGCGGAACGGTCATGGTCGGACTGACTGACTGCGGAACGGTCATGGTCGGACTGACTGACTGCGGAACGGTCATGGTCGGACTGACTGACTGCGGAACGGTCATGGTCGGACTGACTGACTGCGGAACGGTCATGGTCGGACTGACTGACTGCGGAACGGTCATGGTCGGACTGACTGACTGCGGAACGGTCATGGTCGGACTGACTGACTGCGGAACGGTCATGGTAGGACTGACTGACTGCGGAACGGTCATGGTAGGACTGACTGACTGCGGAACGGTCATGGTAGGACTGACTGACTGCGGAACGGTCATGGTAGGACTGACTGACTGCGGAACGGTCATGGTAGGACTGACTGACTGCGGAACGGTCATGGTAGGACTGGCTGACTGCGGAACGGTCATGGTAGGACTGGCTGACTGCGGAACGGTCATGGTAGGACTGACTGACTGCGGAACGGTCATGGTAGGACTGACTGACTGCGGAACGGTCATGGTAGGACTGACTGACTGCGGAACGGTCATGGTAGGACTGACTGACTGCGGAACGGTCATGGTAGGACTGACTGACTGCGGAACGGTCATGGTAGGACTGACTGACTGCGGAACGGTCATGGTAGGACTGACTGACTGCGGAACGGTCATGGTAGGACTGACTGACTGCGGAACGGTCATGGTAGGACTGACTGACTGCGGAACGGTCATGGTAGGACTGACTGACTGCGGAACGGTCATGGTAGGACTGACTGACTGCGGAACGGTCATGGTAGGACTGACTGACTGCGGAACGGTCATGGTAGGACTGACTGACTGCGGAACGGTCATGGTAGGACTGACTGACTGCGGAACGGTCATGGTAGGACTGACTGACTGCGGAACGGTCATGGTAGGACTGACTGACTGCGGAACGGTCATGGTAGGACTGACTGACTGCGGAACGGTCATGGTAGGACTGACTGACTGCGGAACGGTCATGGTAGGACTGACTGACTGCGGAACGGTCATGGTAGGACTGACTGGCTGCGGAACGGTCATGGTAGGACTGACTGGCTGCGGAACGGTCATGGTAGGACAGACTGCTGACTGGCTGCGGAACCGTCATGGTAGGACAGACTGCTGACTGGCTGCGGAACCGTCATGGTAGGACAGACTGCTGACTGACTGCGGAACCGTCATGGTAGGACAGACTGCTGACTGACTGCGGAACCGTCATGGTAGGACAGACTGCTGACTGACTGCGGAACCGTCATGGTAGGACTGACTGACTACGGAACCGTCATGGTAGAACAGACTGACTACGGAACCGTCATGGTAGGACAGACTGACTACGGAACCGTCATGGTAGGACAGACTGCTGACTGACTGCGGAACCGTCATGGTAGGACAGACTGCTGACTGACTGCGGAACCGTCATGGTAGGACTGACTGACTACGGAACCGTCATGGTAGAACAGACTGACTACGGAACCGTCATGGTAGGACAGACTGACTACGGAACCGTCATGGTAGGACAGACTGCTGACTGACTGCGGAACCGTCATGGTAGGACAGACTGCTGACTGACTGCGGAACCGTCATGGTAGGACAGACTGCTGACTGACTGCGGAACCGTCATGGTAGGACAGACTGCTGACTGACTGCGGAACCGTCATGGTAGGACAGACTGCTGACTGACTGCGGAACCGTCATGGTAGGACAGACTGCTGACTGACTGCGGAACCGTCATGGTAGGACAGACTGCTGACTGACTGCGGAACCGTCATGGTAGGACAGACTGCTGACTGACTGCGGAACCGTCATGGTAGGACAGACTGCTGACTGACTGCGGAACCGTCATGGTAGGACTGACTGACTACGGAACCGTCATGGTAGAACAGACTGACTACGGAACCGTCATGGTAGGACAGACTGCTGACTGACTGCGGAACCGTCATGGTAGGACAGACTGCTGACTGACTGCGGAACCGTCATGGTAGGACAGACTGCTGACTGACTGCGGAACCGTCATGGTAGGACAGA